>NC_084737.1:56471273-56741273 GCF_033978785.1 Entelurus aequoreus
TTAAAATGGATTTTTTTTTTCTAAATGCACATTTTGTACATTATCCTGTAATATATTTGTAGATCTGTATTTTTATTTTAGTTGTATTTTATCCTTTAAATTTTGCATAAAACATAAGCTTAAAAAACAATTAGCTCACACCGTGGTTCAAAGAGACATGTTTTTTTTATTTTCCTGTACTGCATGTCCAGCACATGTTGACAATTGTCACTAAAGATGATTTTGACTAAATTGTGAGTGTTTCGAGTTATAAGCTCAGTGGCGTAACAAATGGAGCTTGTTTGTTGAGGTACCACTGTACTCATTTTGTAACATGTATTTTATTTAAACCTGAAAACAAACTGAACAAGCTTGGTTTGCCAAAACATTAACAAAATGTCGACCTCCGCAACTCATTTTGTTTTGCAAATTCATAACAACAACTTTGTTCATTTCTATCTCGTTTTTTAATATGCAACTCCTTGTTGTGTATCTCGTGTTAATATGGTGATTTCGAGTCAGTAAGAGAGGATCAGAGGTACATAACTTTGTTCTATGTGTTAACTTGCCGCGTGTTGTGATTGTTTGGGTTTTTTGCAATGTTTTTCCTGTTTTGTTTGTCTTCCTGTGTAGCGCTCTTACTTTCGTTTTACTTAATGATTTGGTTTGTCTTTCAGTGACTTTGCTTGTTTCTGAGCGCCATTCTCCTCACCAGTTCGTGGTTGGCAATTAAAAAACCCAACTGTCACTGAATGGCAATTAGGAGGTTTTATATTCCAGTGTCATGTGTGAAAGGGAGTTGCTTCAACGTCTATTGGGTCTTTGTGTTGTGTGCACTATAGCAATGTGTTTGCTCCTTCAACTTTTGTTCCTGCACTGTCCCTATTTAAAATAACGTGTTACTTGTACGTTGCCTGCCGTCTTTGCATCTTGGGGTCACGGCGCGAGAAACCTTGCAAAATAGTGACAGCTTGTTTCTTTTATTACGATGTGAGTTCGGTAGATGTTTTGTTTCATAATTTTGGAAAACCAGCGCAAGATAACACCACAGCAACCAGCACAAGCCTTGTCACAGCAGTGGACCACAAACTGCAGATTTGTAGCTGTGGGTGGAGGAAAATAACATCTTTTCGGGGCTTAAGGATTCACCAGGGAAAGAAAAAGTGCTTAAGTGAAAAGAATCAGGGGCCTCGCATTGACCTCTTCTTGCAGAAGGAGTCAAATCAGTCGATAGAAGTTCACCAACTGGATGAAAACCATAGATTGGAGAGCATCAGCACCCCTGTAGCGGAAGAGGTATACTCAAGCACTGAACTAGTAGTGGAAGAAACACCAGAGGTGGATCCTACCCTAACTCCCCAACCTGCAGTCGAGCAGAGACTCCCAGGCCGCAGACTGCGAGTGAAGTGGCCCAGTGCTGTGGAAAAGAAGCTCTGGGAAACAGTGAATAGTGACCTAATGCGGTCCATTGAACAACTCAAAGGCACAGCAGAGAAGAAGCTGGAGAAAATGGGAAATATCATCTATCAATACGGTGCAGAACGATTTGGATTTTTAGAGATAAAAGCTGCTAAAACACCTCCCACTCCACCCATCTCCAGGAGGCAACAGGAAATCAAGCGCCTTGTCAAAGAACTGAGACGACTCAGGAAACTGTGGAAGAGGGCCCCAGAATTGGAAAAGGAGGGCATATGTGCTCTCCAAACTGACATTAAAACACGCCTGGCATCCCTCCGCAGAGCAGAGAGTCTATGCAAACGAAGAAGGACGAAAGAACAAACAAGAACACTGTTCTACAAAGATCCTTTTAAATTCCTGAAGAATCTCTTTACCAAGGAGAAAAGTGGGGTCCTAAAAACAACAAAGTATGATTTAGAGGACCACCTGAGAGCAACCCACTCTGATCCAAGGCGTCATGAACACATGGCCATTCCGCCAGACATTCCACCAATCGACCCCCCAAAGCATCAATTTGAGACCGGTCCTCCAACATGGAAGGAGGTCGAGAGGATTGTCCATCGGGCAAGAACAGCTTCAGCTCCTGGGCCAAACGGAGTCCCGTACAAGGTTTGCAAGAACACACCAGATGTCTGCAGGATTCTTTGGAGACTCATGAGAACGGTATGGCAGAAGAAAACCATTCCTAAAGCATGGCGTAGGGCAGGTGGGATCCTTATTCCAAAGGAGAAAGACGCCGCAAACATCAGTCAGTTCCGCCCAATTGCCTTGCTAAACGTGGAGGGTAAGATCTTCTTCAGTGTTATTGCACAAAGGATGGCCGAGTACCTGCACAGAAATAATTATATAGATACATCTGTTCAGAAGGCAGGAGTACCAGGCTTCTCTGGGTGCCAAGAACATGCCAGTATGATCTGGCACCAGATCCAAATGGCAAAGTGGGAGAAAAGGGACCTTCACGCAGTCTTCTTGGATCTCGCAAATGCCTTTGGCTCTGTGCCCCATGAGCTCCTCTGGACTGCCTTCAAATTCTTTAACATCCCGGACACCATCACAACCTTGGTGAAAGTCTACTTTTATGACCTGCAGTTCTGCTTCTCAACACCAGAATTTACCACCTCATGGCAGCACCTGGAAATAGGCATCATGGCCGGATGTACTGTATCTCCCTTGGCATTTACCATGGCCATGGAGATCATCATTCGAGCCTCAAAATGGGTCGTAGGTGGACAAAAACTGGGCTCTTGCAGGCGCCTCCCTCCCCTCAGAGCCTACATGGATGACATCACCACTCTGACTACCACCATCCCTTGCACCAGGAGATTACTCAGAAAACTCAAGGAGAACATCAGTTGGGCTCAGATGAAGATTAACCCATCCAAGTCACGCAGCATCTCAGTGGTGAAGGGAGTGCTCGCTGATTTGCAGTTCTTCATTGGAGATGAGCCAATCCCCACTATATCCGAGCAGCCAGTCAAAAGTCTAGGAAGGCGATATGATGCAAGTCTACGAGATAAAGACCAGGTGAAGCAGTTGTGCAATGACATCAAAAGAGGCCTACTGGTGATTGACAATACCCAACTGCCTGGGAAGCTCAAGTCCTGGTGCCTTCAGTTCGGCTTACTACCCCGGGTGATGTGGCCCCTGGCAGTCTATGAGGTGCCCATCTCAACGGTGGAGAAGCTGGAGAGAAGAGTCACCGGCTACATAAAAAAGTGGCTTGGAGTTCCACGCTGTCTCACCACCATAGGCCTTTACGGTGACAGTATCCTCAAGTTGCCCCTTACCAGTCTTACAGAGGAGTTCAAGTGTGCCAAAACACGACTGCAGTTGACCTTGAATGAATCCAAAGATCCAGCGGTTAGGGAAAATGCACCAACATTGGTTTCAGGGCGCAAGTGGACACCAGCAAGAGCAGTTGAAGAGGCCACAGCAGCTCTCAGACATGCTGACATTTTGGGGAATGTTCAGCAAGGTAGAGGAGGCCTTGGTCTTATGTCTAGTCGCCCTGCCTGGAGAAGTGCCAATGTGCCAACACGGAGGAAGATGGTGGTGGAGGAAGTACGGCGTCAAGAGGAGGCCCTGGGATGGGCCAAGGCAGTCACCCTTGGCAAACAGGGTCGGTGGACTCAGTGGGAAGGCGTTGAAAGAAAGAAGTTGAGCTGGAGGGATGTATGGGCCATGGATGCAAGGAGCTTAAGCTTTGCCATCAGAGCTCCCTACGATGTCCTTCCGACCCCAACCAATCTCCAGCAGTGGTTTGGCGAAGATCCATCATGCGCCCTTTGTACTAAGCCAGCCTCCCTCCGACACATACTCACAGGTTGCAAAACCAGCCTCACTCAGGGGCGATATACTTGGCGCCACAACCAAGTTTTGAAGAGTCTTGCTTCCACACTGGAGGTAAAACGATCCAACATCAATGCACTACCACCACCATCTAAAACCTCATGGAGAACTACCTTTATCCGTGAAGGGGTCACAGTTGCCGGGCGCAACGTTAACCCGTCAGAGAGAAGTCAGCTGTGTCCAGCACGCAACTGGAAGATGCTGGCAGATGTTGGCAAACAGCTGATTTTCCCCAGCGAGATCGCCACTAGCACTTTGAGGCCTGACTTAGTGCTCTGGTCCACTTCCCACAAAAAGGCCTTCATTGTTGAGCTCACTGTACCCTGGGAGGAATCTATGGAGGAGGCATATGAGAGGAAATATTTGCGGTATTCCGAGCTGGCCGCGGAAGCTCAAAATCGCGGCTGGAATACTGAAGTCCGCCCTGTGGAGGTTGGGTGCAGAGACTTTGTGGGAACCTCTACCGCAAAACTGCTGAGGAACTTGGGAGTCAGGGGTCAGTGCCTGCGTACAGCCATCAAAGCCGCATCTGAAGCAGCCGAAAAGAGCAGCCGGTGGCTCTGGCTGAAGAGGAATGACCCCAATTGGGCCCCCAACTAGTGCAGCAGGAGGTATGCGGTCAGACAAAGCTGACTCAGGGAACCGGACGCCCCTGCCATGCATAGTTCCCTGATAGGTCTGCCAACAAGGTGACTTTTATGGCTAATTGGGCTTGGGTCGCAAGCTAAGGTCTGATCATCCTGTAGCTGGCCGCCTCTGGAGAGGGTGTATAGTGTTAAAGACCGAAACATCCAATGACCCAGAGGAACACTACTGATGATGCGCACCCGTAAATTTTATCCGTCAGGTCTTCCATTCACGTTCACTGTTCATTTTAATGTGTTAAGTCATTTTATGCATTTGTGTTTCGCACAAGAGGTAGAACATCTCACTCTGTGTTTTCTGGAATATATAAGGATTTCTTTTTTTTCCCAATTTTTAGGCCAATTGATGCACTTTAAATATTTTCTGTTAAAGACTAAAACACAATGTTGATAGTTATTGTTTGTTATAAGTTAATCTATATTTCTTTATGTTTTTCTTTTTTGTTTTCTCTAATGCTAATAAGGATACAATGTTATGCAGAGGTGTACCTATAACAATTTTATAGACAAATTATACTATCTATTGTCGAGGCAGAGAGTGGGTAGGGGGTCAAGTGGGGGCTAAATGTTTTCTTCTTCCTGGGGGGGCCATAACAGAAAATAAATGAGAAGCACTGTCCTCTTGTATTAGCAAAATGTTGTAACAACCACTGTATTTGAATTACACACACACTCTTAAAAGGACATTTTTATTATTTTGACATGTTTTACTGCAGGAGACGACCATTGAAGTATCATAGAAAACATTCTGGGAAACATTTGTCATCATAAAACAACAGACAAGCATATTTGCCTGCTCCTGTAAATCTCTAAATTAATTAATAAAATGTTAATTGTGGGCTAATTTTAAAAGGGTGTGATTATTTGCAATTAAAAAGCGAATTCAGTTGACAGCACTACTTTTAAAATGCATGGGAGGGTTTCTGAAGAAAAATATTTCATTCTAAAAATGTTAGTAGATATAAAAGTAGCTAATACTGTAGATGTGATCATTTTTTATCGATGTATTTATTGATTATTATTACATATTAATTAAAATATATATTACTTAAGACTGTCAAAGGTAATGCGTTAACTCATGCGGATGATAACAAAACATTATCGCATTAAGCATGTATTAACAAAGATGATTTACGCATTTTTTTTGACCGAATATCCTCATTTACAGTAACTGCCGATTTGAGATGAGTGATGAGTGAAAAGTTCCTGACTTGTGAGCTTGCTGGAAAATGTCCTTTTAATATACACTCAGACGGGACTTTAGTTGAAACTGTTAGCAAGTTTTGATCAAATAAATGAGGTGCATTTCCTAAAACATGAAAAAAAATTACATATTTATGAAATTCTGACTATAACATTGAGTTTGTGTCAAAACATTGGCGTTTTTTTTAAGTTAATTTAAATTATGCACGCAAGTAATTTGCTGCTATTAATCATCCATCCATCCATCCATCGTCTACCGCTTGTCTCTTTCGGGGTAGGGGGGGTGCTGGAGCCTACCTCAGCTGCCAACACAGATAGACAGACAACATTCACACTCACATTCACACACTAGAGAACAATTTAGTGTTGCCAATCAACCTATCCCCAGGTGCATGTCTTTGGAGGTGGGAAGAAGCCGGAGTACCCACGCAGTCACAGGGAGAACATGCAAACTACACACAGAAAGACCCCCGACCCAGAGAATTGAACCCAGGACCTTTGTATTGTGAGGCACATGCCAAAGTATGATTGATCTAATTTAAAAATGTAATTGTTTGACAATATTAGCATTAATACTGTATAAATTACAATAATTAATAATTAAGTGAATTTATATTTTTATTTCCACTAATAAAAAAACTGTAGTATGTGATAATAGTTTGTAATTTCACTCCTAGTAGTAATACAAATATACAAATAAGTAAAACATTATAATTTATTTTTTTTCCAAAAAAGAACAATGAAATTGGCAAAAATGTATCTTGATAAGTTCAATTGTTACTTTTTGTTAGTTAGTTTTTTTGTTGTTGTTGTGGTTTTTGACTGATAAATTGGCTTTTGGGAGCCTCGTTTGCATAGCTTCACAGTTTAAACTCAACATAAGAGTACATTCAGACCAAAATAAAAAACGTTTTTATAAATAACGTTTAAAACCCCACAGTGTTATTTTCATAGTAAAATAAAGTTTAGGAAAATATAACACGGAACTAACCTACCATGTATGCTGCTGCTGATGATGATAATGTCGTGCTGGAACACATAATGGAACACATAATGTTAATAATATTTCTTTGTAAACTGTGTGTTCCACTACAGCAAATTGTCTTAATGGAAGTTAAAATCCACCTGACAAGACAGGTGAATATTAAAATATACATGTCGAGTTCGACCAAGTGATTGGAATGATCCTCCTCGGTCGATGTCTGCGAACGTGAGGCGTCCTCACCTGTTATTTCATCCACAGGTCGACCTCCGGTTCGGTCCTCGCCAGTGGTCTTGAGGAGGGTGTGCCGCTTTAAGACCTCGTCGGAACCGGGGGGGTTGTTGACAGTCGGGCCCGCAGCCGTCCGAGGAGGAAGCATATCCCGCAGTGAGACTCAGGAATCGAACATGAGCTCATTCTCCGTTTGCCATGTCGGGATATCAGCATCGCCATGAGGACGCCGCTCTCTCACCGTGCTCTGCCGCACTGCGCATGCGCACATGCTTGCAAATATTACTGTTTAATAATTGAAGACAGCTTTGGTTCATATGATTGTACCATTCAAACTGTCCAAAAAAGGGCAAGGAAGAAGTTTATACCACTTCTAAGATATGCCGACTGGTATATATTTCATTAATTTCCGTATCATTTTCAATATTTCGTGTTTTTACATGTTGTCATTAAAAACAAGGATATATTAGTGATGAAGTAAAGAAAAGAAGGACGGAAAATCGTGTTGGGAAAAAAAACTAGCAAATATAGTGCTGTAATAAAAAAATATATATAAATAACAAATATAGCTTCTGCCATTAAAAATAAGTATAAATGAATAATGAGAATGATTTAGTGACTTATATTATTAAATAACATCAAAATAATATGTAATTATAATAGGGTAACTTTAGAAAATAAATTACATAAACATATAAATCCTAGGTGTCAAAGTCCAGACCCGCAGGCCAGATCCGGCCCGCAAATGAATTAACTAATTAATTAACTGTCTGATGATGATATTTGATTAGTTTTAGAACCAGCCCGCAGGCCACAGCCGCCTGCTGCTGTTTTGCACGCACCAATACTCCATCAGTGTTGGCGCAAGGAATTTTCAAAATGGGGTCCCCCATTAAATTTTTGGGGTCCCACTTTTTTGTAACCGTTTTGAAAACAAATGATAAATGTATGCATTATCCTGTTATATCTCACATTCTATATTTTGTTTTGGAAAAAGGTTGTCATAAACGTTACTTAATTAATTAAAAATAATAATACAAAAGAAAACAAATTTGTATGCATATGTAAATTTATTCAGTTATAAATGTATTCACTTTCTTCTTTCCTTCATGGATCTAAAATTTTTACCGCTGCCGGTAATTTTTTTTCTATATTTTTATTGTAATATTTTCAGGAAGTGTTTGTTCTATTTTTGGCCAAAGTAAGACAAAGAAAACAATCTGAAGTTGTCTTTATTTTTTAGTTTTAATGCCATGATTTTAATAGCCCGGCCCGCGTGTGCACGGATTTTCCTCCATGCGGCCCCTGAGCTAAAATTAGTTGGACTGATAAACGGAATTAGTTGTTAAACAATGATAGCAATACGTTGTTCATAACTATATGCTGGACAGAGATGAAGCAATATTTTTTTAATAGTCATCATTGAATAAAATACAATGCTTGAGATTGGACAAAATAATATTTTGTTAAATTGTCCAAACTCAGTCTTAAAATGTCAACACTGAGAATGTCTTATTTGTGTAGAACAGGGGTCACCAACCTTTTTGAAACCAAGAGCTACTTCTTGGGTACTGATTAATGCGAAGGGCTACCAGTTTGATACACACTTAAATAAATTGCCAGAAATAGCCAATTTGCTCAATTTACCTTTAACTTTATTTTATTATTAATAATTAATTATATTTACACTTAATTGAACGGTTTAAAATTCAAAATTCAACCGAAAAAAAGAAGAGAAAAACTAGCTAATTCGAATCTTTTTGAAAAATTAAAAAAAATAATTTATGGAATAATTTTTCCTGATTAAGATTAATTTTAGAATTTTGATGACATGTTTTAAATAGGTTAAAATCCAATCTACACTTAGTTAGAATATATAACAAATTGGACCAAGTTACATTTCTAACAAAGACAAATCATTATTTCTTCAAGATTTTCCAGAACAAAAATTTTAAAAGAAATTCAAAAGACTTTGAAATAAGATTTAAATTTGGATTCTACAGATTTTCTAGATTTGCCAGAATCATTTTTTTTAATTTTAATCATAATAAATTTGAAGAAATATTTCACAAATATTCTTCGTCGAAAAAACTGAAGCTAAAATGAATAATTAAATTCAAATTAATGTATTATTCTTTACAATAAAAAAAATTAATTTACTTGTACATTGATTTAAATTGTCAGGAAAGAAGAGGAAGGAATTTAAAAGGTAAAAAGGTATATATGTTTAAAAATCCTAAAATCATTTTTAAGGTATTATTTTTTCTCTAAAATTGTCTTTCTGAAAGTTATAAGAAGCAAAGTAAAAAAATTAATGAATGTATTTAAACAAGTGAAGACCAAGTCTTTAAAATATTTTCTTGGATTTTCAAATTGTATTTGAGTTTTGTCTCTCTTAGAATTAAAAATGTCGAGCAAAGCGAGACCAGCTTGCTAGTAAATAAATACAATTTCAAAAATAGAGGCAGCTCACTGGTAAGTGCTGCTATTTGAGCTATTTTTAGAACAGGCCAGCGGGCTACTCATCTGGTCCTTACGGGCTACCTGGTGCCCGCGGGCACCGCGTTGGTGACCCCTGGTGTAGAACGTGTGTGTGCTGAAGCCCTGAAGCTGAACAGAAATGCTGGATAGAACTTTTTGATTTATGGATAAAGTGGGAATTTGGGGAGCTGGAGGATTATTATTGTGAATGTGTTGATGCTCGAATGCTTTAGATCAGTGGTCCCCAACCACCGGGCCGCGGCCCTGTACCGGTCTGTGGATCGATTGGTACCGGGCCGCACAAGAAATAAATAAATAAATAAATAAATAAATAAATGAAATAAAATAAAAACATTAAAAAAAAAAAAAAAAAAAAAAAAAATATATATATATATATATATATATATATATATATATATATTTTTTTTTTTTTTTTTTTTTTTTTAAATTAAATCAACATATAAAACACAAGATACACTTACAATTAGTGCACCAACCCAAAAAACCTCCCTCCCCCATTTACACTCATTCACACTCATTCGCACAAAAGGGTTGTTTCTTTCTGTTATTAATATTTCTGGTTCCTACATCATATATCAATATAGATCAATACAGTCTGCAGGGATACGGTCTGTAAGCACACATGATTGTATTTTTTTATGACAAAAAAATTATAATAAAAAAATAAAATACCATACCACAGCTACTCATAGCCGTCTGCTATGAGTAGCTGTGCAGCTGGGGAGGCACAACAATGTCCTGCTCCAGTGATGTCATCCACAAAGCAACTACCATGCCTCCCTGCTTGGATAACCTTGACATCAACCAACAGTACTCTTCATCAATCTTGCTCAAACTTTCTCTGATGGCTGTTCAGTTCAGCATTGTATCATGCAGTCCTGTCATGGACCATTTTCTTTAATGTCCACCACACATTTTCAGTTGGATTGAGATCAGGACTAATTGCAGGCAATGATAATGACAAATGAATGTTTCTTCAAGAACAGTTTTTGCAGTTTTGCAAGATACATTATTATCTTAGAAAAAATAACATCCCCATCCTCAAACATCCTTTTGATTGATGGAATAAGAACAGTGTCCAAATTGTCAATGCAAACTTGTGCATTTATTGAAGATGTAATGACAGTCATCTCCCCAATGCCTATACCTGACGTGCAGCCCCATGTCATTAATGGCTGATCTTCATAAATCTAATTCGGAATAGCACCAAACAAAAGTTCCAGTCTCATTACCTCGCCCAATGCAGATTTTCGATTCATCATATTAGTTTATTCCAGTTATCCATAGTCCACAATTATTGTTCCTTAGCCAAATGGAACCTTTTTTTTATGTTTAGATGTTAATGACGGCTTTCGTTCTTCATTTGTTTTGATGCACAGTTTCTGTTTTCAAGACATAGTGCTTTAAGTTTTCTGTCTGACGCTTTGATTTTTTTCTTGGTCTATCAGTATGCTTGACTTTTACAACCATCCCATCTCTTTTGTACTTGGTCCAGATTTTAGAGACAGCTGAATGGGAATAATCAACATATTTTGCAAGATACATGATGGTTCACTCTCTTGAAGAATTTTGATAATCCTCTCCTTTGTTTCAATTTACATCTCTTGTTTTAAAGCCAAGATTCATATTAATCCACCTAGTCCAACAGCTCTCCAAGGTGTGAAAACTAATTGTTAACTCTCAACTAATGAATGAATGAATCAATTTGCTTGATCTAAACATTTAACTGTTACTACCACAATGTTATTTTCTTGATTTATTTTGTATGTTTCTTAAAACCAGAAAGTTGCCATTTGAAATGACTGTAGTTTTGTGTCATGCCTGTTCTTTGATTTTGGTTTTTTTTGTTACAAAATTAAACAACTGAATCAACATCACTTCTGCCAGGGGTTGTAGTACAGTAGTTCTATGTCAGTTACTTCTGGTAACCTGTAAGCCAGTACAACCTATCTTCAGGGCCGAGTTGGTGGCGACTAAGCTGACACCCTCGCCGGTTCCCGCAGGAGAAGTTTGAGTTTGAGTTTGAGTTTGAGCTTATTTCGAACATGCATGCATACGACATGATACGTCACAATTTCTAGTTTCTCTATTCAACATGTTCGAAAAGGAGTAGGAAGAAGCAGAGCTTATCCTACCCCTTTTCCTTTACATAGCAGTTGCTAAAACTTTTGTTCACTTCCTGTTCTCAATGTATTCACAATATACTCCGTAAGTAATAACAATAAAAAAAATTAAAAAATAATTGGTGAAGTAAGTTATATTTCATATGGTGAGATGAGTACGATTATCTTGAAAATGAATGGTTGGATGAAATCAATTCAGAATGTTTAACATGGTTCTTCTTCTTTGTACTTTGTAAACAGTTTAAGTTTGAAGAGTTTTTTGAGTGGATCATATTAGTACATTATTTGATTTCTTTGCTTAATCCATTCCATAATTAAATTCCACATACTGATATACTGAAGGTCTTAAGTGTTGTACGTGCGTACAAATGTTTTGAATTACTTTTTTCTCTAAAATTATATTTCTCGCCTTTCGTTGAGAAGAATTGTTGTATATTCTTGGGTAGCAGGTTATAGTTTGCTTTGTGTATAATGTTAGCTGTTTGCAAATTCACTATGTCGTGGAATTTCAGTATTTTGATTCAATGAATAAAGGGTTTGTATGTTCTCTATATCCAACATTATGTATTATTATAACTGATCTCTTTTACAACACCGTTAATGAATGAAGTGTACTTTAGTAGGTATTTCCCCTTATTTCTACACAATAACTCAGATATGGTAACACTAGCGAGCAGTAGAGAATATGGAGTGATTTTTGGTCTAGAACATGTTTTGCTTTATTCATTATTGACGTGTTTCTTGCTACTTTATGTTGTATAGTGGTGAGGAAGGTGGCATTAAAAACAAACTCTGTAAAAGGAAGCTGGCTCAGGAGAGCCAATGGTGACTATATATTACCATCACCGTTGCCTTGCGGTCACCTAACTTGGGGAAAGGCTTATAGAGTAAACCTTGAGGAAAATCTGGAGTCTGAGTCCAAAGGCAGTTTGATGTTGTATCAAACCTCATTCTGGCAGCTTTCGTGATGTTGCTGGTGCCAAACTCTAATGTTCCTGCTATTCTTTTGGATCTACTATTGACATAGAGAGCGGGGGCGTGCTGCATGGGCAATAGCCTGTCCTCCATATAAGGCTGCCCAGGCTTACATCTAATGCAAACCAATTCTACACCATTAACCGAACCTAATTACACTGGAGAAAACATTCCAGCCTCGTCACCCGTGAGTAAATAAGGTGCTGCCCTGCAATGGTCTACGATCCTCATTTGGTGCTAGTCAATTAGGAATTTTCTGAAAAGCAGACCAAAACCATTGCACCAGACAACTTCAAGCAAAATCAACGAAAGAGACCAATTTTAAAACTGGGATGTTAGAACGTCTGTTTCTGTAAACATGCAAGACATCAACAATGTCAGAAAGACAGCTGTTATTAACAATGAGCTAGCACGATTGAATGTGGACACCCTCCAAATTTGAGGTTGCACATTACCATGTAATCTTAGGCCTCACTAATGCTGGCTGAAGTGGCCTCAACTGCCCTGTCACTCTGTGTTTGAGAGCCCACTGAATGTCCGCCAAGGGCGGCCGCGGCCAGTACTTTTGGGCACCAATCCTCAGTGCGCTGAAGTGTGGTTTGGAATGAGGCCCACCGCGCAGCTCAGCTGTGTTGACTGTAACGATGTGACCCCCCACACAACAGTAACAGCCTATTAAGTAATAAAATCCAATACCACGTAAGACCAGGGTCCCTCCGGATCCTGGTGGCATGATGCAATGCATGTATTCTTTGTATTTGTATTTTGTATGCTCCTATATGGACCCCAGGAAGACTGGCAGTCGCCTTGGCATCAGCTAATTCAATAAACAATAAACAATGACATGTTGTGGACACAGACAGAGCCTCGGTCGGAAACCACTTCCACAGGAATGCTGTGCAGCTGGAATACATGCTGAAACAGGAGGTTAACAGTCTCTAAAGCGGAAGGCAGCCTGGGCACAGCGACAAAATGTACCATCTTAGAGAAGCGGTCGACGAAAGTGAGTATGACACAGTTGTGGAAGTTGTGGAGTCCAGTAATAAAGTCCAAACCCGCGTAAGACCAGGGTCCCTCCGGATCTTGGTGGGATGACTTGTTGCGGGCACAGACAGCACAAGTGGCAACAAACTCCTTGACATAGGTTCTCATAGACGACCACCATATTTTATCTTTGTGAAGACCGCAGATAAGCCAAGTTCTTTTGAGCCCTCGAAGAGATGCCACCACTCCTGTAAGGCTAATACGATGGCCAGGAGTTCTTGATTTCCCACGTCATAATTTATTTCTGCCGGGGTCAGGCGACAAGAGAAGGTTTCCCAGTGGAGAGGTCACGCTGGGAGAGGACAAATCCTATGCCGATACCAGAGGTGTCGACCTCGACACAAAAAATAATAGAGAGGTTAGAATGAGCCAAGACAGGAGCAAAAGGAAAGAGTTTTGTGAGACACAAACGCATTGTTAGCTTCATGTGTCCATTCTAATGGGATTTTCACAGATGTCAGTTTAGTAAGAAGGAGTGCCACTCGGCTATAAACTCGAATAAATCGACGATATAAGTTAGGGAATCCTAAAAACCTCTGGAGTAGTTTACTAGAAGTGGGCCAATCCAATATATATATATCACTGTTCAGTGGTGGTGGACAAAGAGCAGAAAAGGGTGGTGGTGGACAAAGAGCAGAAAAGGGTGGTGGTGATAGATGTGGCAATCCCAGCTGACGCCAACATCAGGAAGAAGGAACACGAGAAACTTGAGAAGTACCAAGGGTTGAAAGAGCAGCTGCCGCCTCTCGTCAGGTCCAGGTGCTTAGACTGCATATTCCCTCTGGCTGCGGCGGCGCGGTCTGCGTGGCACATACGGGGGCGTGTCCTGCGGAGCTTACAGCGGAGCCTTTAGGTTCTCCCGCCGTGGAGGGAGAAGCAGAATGTGCGTGCGCCGTAACAAGAAGAGCGTGGTCCTAGGAACAGCCAAGATACTGCGCAGAACCCTCAAACTCCCAGGCCTCTGGTAGAGGACCCGAGCTTGAGGATGACACAGATACCACCCCACCGGGGTGAGAAGGAGATTTTTTTTATTTTCATATATATATATAGGGCAGCACGGTGGAAGAGGGGTTAGTGCGTCTGCCTCACAATACGAAGGTCCTGAGCAGTCGTGAGTTCAATCCCGGCCTCGGGATCTTTCTGTGTGGAGTTTGCATGTTCTCCCCGTGACTGCGTGGGTTCCCTCCAGGCACTCCGGCTTCCTCCCACCTCCAAAGACATGCACCTGGGGATAGGTTGATTGGCAACACTAAATTGGCCCTAGTGTGTGAATGTGAGTGTGAATGTTGTCTGTCTATCTGTGTTGGCCCTGCGATGAGGTGGCGACTTGTCCAGGGTGTACCCCGCCTTCCGCCCGATTGTAGCTGAGATAGGCTCCAGCGCCCCCCGCGACCCCGAAGGGAATAAGCAGTAGAAAATGGATGGATGGAAATATATATATATATATATATAAATCAAATCGAATGCAGTGGCACCTCAATTTACAAGCTCAGTCCTAAAAGGAGCTGAGCTCGTAAGTTAGGACTGAGCTCGTAAGTTGAGGCAACTCTTAATTCATTTATGCATGCAAATGTCAGTAAATCTAAATTTGGGGTAGAGGTGCAATAAATATGGTGACCCAGTTTCAGATTGTGTTACCTATTAAGATCTCAAATTTCATGAGATTTGTCAGAAAGTTCTGCCCTAAGCAGAGATTTTTCAACAAATCTCATTAAATATTAAATATTAGATTGTAATAAGGGGCACAATTAAAAATTGGATAATCCAAATGTTGATTCGCTGCCATTTTAATGCATATATGACTCTAAAGGAGGTCAAACTAAACACTAACTACTTCAATATTAGAAGCAGGTTCCACCAAGCTTTAACTTTGGATCAGTGGCCTCAAAGTCCAGTGTGCCAACCATGACACCACAGAACCTGCAAATGCACACTTAAAAATAAGAGATTGTACAATAAACAGTATCTGATTTGATTTGATAGATTTTCAATGATCTCTTGAGTGTGTGCTGTCATGAAAATTAAGTTGAATCTTTAAAATCAGGTCTACGGTCATAGATGATTAGACACTACACCTCTGTGTATGAATGAAAAAGTTATGAGTGAAAACAAGTATTACAAATACAAGAACCTGAGATCCCTAAGCGAGAATCACACAACTACGTATATCAATGAACCATGAAAATGAACTTCACAACAAATCTCATGAAATGTGAGTTTTTAATAGGGGACACAATCGGAAAGTCGACTAGCATATTGTGTACTATTTTCTCCCTCTACCTCACAGCTGTCCTGGGCACTATGAACAAAGGGCTTAACAAGGAAGTGCTTCTCCACACAGAGCCAGATGTCAAATTTAATGAACTAAGTAATACTAGCTGGGTCCAAGAACCAATTGAGTTTGTAAGTTGAGGAACTACTGTATTTGATTTGATTTGATGGATAAAATGAATATACTTACGCAAGTGTGTACAAGGGAAACCGTCATTACTGAACACAGGACTTATAGATACCAGGGTTGTCCAGGAGTTTAACCCATAGCTTCTCGCACCCAAAGCAAGAATAATTAAATAAAATACAATTTAATTTGTATATAACTGTTTATACATATAAGATGTAGCACAAAGTGCTTTATAAAATAAAATAAAATCATTACGTAAATGCAACCCCCTCAAACAGTCCTTCCACCCACCACCACAACACTCATGGCCGTACCTACCATTGAGGACACCGAGGTCATGGCCTCGATAGAAGATGATATGACTGACAGCAAATATACTTTGTATGGGACATCGTGTGCTCTGTACATCACAATGCGGTTAATCATCCTCTTGCCATCCAAATCACTGACGTTGTGTCCTTGGGCAAGACACTTCACCCTTTCCCCCAGTGCCGCTCACACTGGTGAATGAATGATAGGTGGTGGTCAAATTGGCAGCCTGTCATGGTGTGGACTTTTACGCAGCTTACTGCAAGGATTGTTTTCCCGGAATGCAAACGGACTGGACCAGACATCGGTAGAAGGTAGGATCATGATTTAATTTCTACTCAAAAAAGGTTACAAACAAAAAGCGCTCACAGCGGAGGCACAACTTGGCTAAGGAAACAAAACTATCACTTTGACGTAAACTATGTAAAACAAACAACACTTACTGTGACATGAGCAGAGCAGCATGAACTATGAACAAGAATACAAGCATGGAACTATCCTGAAAAGAGCAAGAACAGAGTAATGTCGCCAGGACGACTGACCGGCAATGGCAGGCTTAAATAATGCCTCTGATTAGTGCTCGGGAAGCAGGTGAGCGGGCGAGCACTAATCAGAGACAGGTGAACACAATGAGTAGCGACAGGTGTGATCCAAACAAATGAGGCAGGTAAACTAATGAGTCGCCATGGTGACAAAACAAACAAGGAAGCGCAGATGGTAACTAAAGAAGTCCAAAACTAACAGAACACAACTAAACAAAACATGATCCAGACCACAGATTATGACACAGCCACGCTTCCGTCAGTCTGCCCCAGGGCAGCTGTGGCTACAAATGTAGCTTACCACCATTGTTGTGTGAATGTGCAGTGAGCGCTTTGAGTATCTAGTTGATAGAAAAGCGCTATATAAATCTAATCCATTATTATTAATATTATTATTATCATCCTCTCGCAAGATACGATCTTTGGTCATGCAGAACTGAACTCGCTACAACTCTAGACAACATCGTTACACAATGAAGTCCACTTTTACTTTAAAGGCCTACTGAAATGAAATTTTCTTATTTAAACGGGGATAGCAGATCCATTCTATGTGTCATACTTGATCATTTTGCGGAATTGCCATATTTTTGCTGAAAGCATTTAGTAGAGAACATTGACGATAAAGTTCGCAACTTTTGGTCGTTGATAAAAAAGCCTTGCCTGTACCGGAAGTATCAATCAATCAATCAATGTAGCGTGACGTCAAAGGTTGTGGAGCGCCTCACATCTGCACATTGTTCACAATCATGGCCAGCAGCAGCGAGAGCGATTTGGACCGAGAAAGCAACGATTACCCCATTAATTTGAGCGAGGATGAAAGATTTGTGGATGAGGAAACTGAGAGTGAAGGATTAGAGGGCAGTGGAAGCGATTCAGATAGGGAAGATGCTGTGAGAGGCGGGTGGGACCTGATATTCAGCTGGGAATGACTAAAACAGTAAATAAACACAAGACATATACAGTATATACTCTATTAGCCACAACACAACCAGGCTTATATTTAATATGCCACAAATTAATCCCGCATAACAAACACCTCCCCCCTCCCGTCCATATAACCCACCAATACAAATCAAACACCCGCACAACACACTCAATCCCACAGCCCAAAGTACCGTTCACCTCCGTAAAGTTCATACAGCACATATATTTCCCCAAAGTTACGTACGTGACATGCACATAGCGGCACGCACGTACGGGCAAGCGATCAAATGTTTGGAAATCAAAGCTGTACTCACGGTAGCGCGTCTGCTATCCAACTCAAAGTCCTCCTGGTTGTGTTGCTGCAGCCAGCCGCTAATACACCGATCCCACCTACAGCTTTCTTCTTTGCTGTCTTCGTTGTTCATTAAACAAATTGCAAAAGATTCACCAACACAGATGTCCAGAATACTGTGGAATTTTGCGATGAAAACAGACGACTTAATAGCTGGCCACAATGGTGTCCCAATATGTCCGCACAATCCGTGACGTCACGCGCAAACGTCATCATACCGAGACGTTTTCAGCAGAATATTTCACGGGAAATTTAATATTGCACTTTATAAGTTAACCCGGCCGTATTGGCATGTGTTGCAATGTTAAGATTTCATCATTGATATATAAACTATCAGACTGCGTGGTCGGTAGTAGTGGGTTTCAGTAGGCCTTTAAACATCATTCGATCCGAAATGTACTGTCAACATAACGTTAACATGAAATTATGCTGACGTCACTAATGTTGGTTTTACATGATTGACAATGATGTGAAACGCTGTTGGTATAATACTGTCATATCAGTCAGGTGCCGCCCCGCCCTAAACACAGAACACCCGCTATGCAAAGAGTTTCGTTATCTGTGGGGGGCGAAGGGTGAGTTGAGTTAAGTTGAGTTTGTGTTTATTTAGAACATGCATGCATACAACATGATATGTCACAATTTCCAGTGTCTCTATTCAACATGTTCGAAAAAGAGTAGGAAGAAGCAGAGCTTATTTAATCCTACCCCTTTTCCTTTACATAGCAGTTGCTAAAACTTTTGTTCACTTTCTGTTTCTCAATTTATTCACAATATACTCCATAAGTAAAAACATTAAAAATAAATAAATAGATAAATAATAATTAATGAAGTAAGTTATATTTCATATGATGAGATAAATAAGATTATCTAGAAAATGAATGGATGGATGAAATAAATGCAGCATGTTTATCATAGTTCTTCTTCTTTGTACTTTGTAAACACTTTAAGTTTGTAGAGTTTCTTGAAGTAGATTATATTAGTACATTGTTTGATTTCTTTGGTTAATCCATTCCATAATTTAATTATACATACTGATATACTGAAGGTCTTAAGTGTTGTACGTGCGTACAAATATTTTAAATAAAACATTTTCTAAGATCATATTTCTTCTCTTTTGTTGAGAAGAATTGTTGTATATTATTGGGTAGCAAATTGTGGTTTGCTTTGTGCATAATTTTAGCTGTTTGCAAATTCACTACGTCGTGGAATTTCAGTATTTTCAATTCAGCGAATAAAGGGTTACAATGTTCTCTATATCCAACATTATTATTATTCTAACTGATCTTTCGAACTGAACTGATGGGGGCATTTTGTGTGAATTGAAATGCATGTCAAATGTAAATTATTGAATGACAAGGCACTTCATATGAAATTTTACCCAAATGTATTCCTGGACACGTCATGATCTGTCACTGGTTAGAATATTAAGATAAATTTCTCCTTACAGTTTTGGTGTCCCCGGTAGCATGTGTGACTAGGACATGAATTATGAAGCAACACGTTGTGGGTTCAAACCTGGGTTGCAGTTGAAGTAAATTAAAGTTTTAAAACTCATGTTTTAATGATGTCATTGTAACGATCGGGTTGCATGTTTATGTGGAGGTCATTTTCCCAAGATGCAGACGCACAACTCCGGACGAAGCGTGCAGGTAGGAAATGATTTATTAGTATAAATCATGCAGGAAAAAACAAAAGTGTGCTGATAGCCCGGGAGGTAAAGCTAAGGAGGCTAGTGCGGGAGCTAGCATATAAACAGGAATCCAAAAACTATAATCGTCGTTAGCTGTTGCGTGATGCAAACAAGAAAGCCAGACTGAATGTGGGAAGAAACGAGAATAAATAGCTCTCTGATTGGTGCCCAGGAGCAGGTGAGTGTCCCAAACACTAATCAGAGGCGGGTGAAACTAATCTGCAGTCATGGCAACTGAAACACAAACCCAGGGGTACAAAAAACAGAACTGAGGAAGTCAACACTAACAGGACAAAACATGTTATAATACACCTAAGACCCTAACTTCAGCATAGTCATTAAAAAACATAGATTTCAATGTAGGTTGATTGGCAACACTAGATTGGCCCTAGTGTGTGACTGTGAGCGTGAATGTTGTCTGTCTATCTGTGTTGGCCCTGCGATGAGGTGGCGACTTGTCCGGGGTGTACCCCGCCTGCAGCTGAGATAGGCTCCAGCACCCCCCGGACCCAGTAAGGGAAAAGTGGTAGAAAATGGATGGATGGATGGATAGATGAGATACCCATTGTTTCAGCCTTTCAAAGCTTCCCTTGGACCACCATTGTTTGACCTCTATATTTGTCAAATCCTGGTTACGGCCCTGCTCTCTCTCACACACACACACACACACACACACACACACACACACACACACACACACACACACACACACACACACACACACACACACACACACACACACACACACACACACACACACACACACACACACACACACACACACAAATAACATATGTGGCTGAGCACAGAGGAAGCAGGTAAGAACACTATATTAGGGAGCCGGGTGCACCTAGAGCTACTTGATGCAATGACTTTGCCCCTTGGTGGCACGTAGCAAGGGACCAAGGAGCCAACTTGCCAAGGAACCCATGAGACAAAGACACAGCAGCTGCAGATCACCCAGACTTAAACTTGGATCAATGGATTTAGAGTAAAGACTGCTATCCTTTACACCACGGAACCTGCAACAAACAAAATTATCCTACAGTTCACAGTATCTAATTAGATTATATGGATTCTCATTGATCCTTGAGTGTGTGCCGTCTGGAAAATGGAGGTAAAAGTTTAAAATCAAGTCTAAAGTCACAAATGAAAATACTTACAACTGTGTGTATAAGGGGGAAATTAATGACTGGAAATGGGAATTCCAAACACAAGTGTTCGTCCGGATATTAAACACCCATATAGAAAAATCTATATGTTCCTGTAAGGCTGAGACTAAGGCAAAGCTGGTGGCTCACACTGGCACCTCCAAGGTGGCGAGCTGGACCGACTCACTTGTCACGTACATAAGTCCTCTTCTGTTGTATGAACACATTTTCAACATTTTGTTATGTTACAGCATTATTTCAAAATGGAATGAATCCATTTTAGTCCTCACAATACCCCATAATAACAATATGAAATGTGTATTTTCAAAGATGTTTGCAAATTAAAAAAAATAATCACATGTACATAAGAATTCACAGCCTTTGCTCAAAACTTTGTTGATGCACCTTTAGCAGCGAAAACAGCCTTACATTTATTTTTTTTAACACAATGCCACAAGCTTGGCACACCTACCTTTGGGCTGTTTTGCCCATTCCTCTTTGCCCATTTCTCTTTTCAGCACCACTCAAGCTCCACCAGGTTGGATGGGAAGCGTTGGTTTTCATTGGACTTTAACTCTTGTTTGCTTACTCAATGTATTAGTATGACACAGGAGAGCATAGGGACAACTGAACTGTACCAAAATCACCTTACAGAACAGGTTGTAAGCCATGCAAGAAAAAATACCAAACACCAGTGGAGGAGAGTTGGAAATGCATGAAAAAACATATGGAAGAAGACCTGCAGGGATGTGCTGGGGAGAAAGAAAACAATTAACAAGCCGTGGATGTCAACAGACACAATGAAAACAATAGAAGAGAGTAGGGTTAAAAGGGACAGAAAACACAACAGCAAAACATGAGCACAAAGGCAGAAGCACATAGAGAGTACAAAGCTGCAAAAAAGGAGGTTGAAAAATAAAGCGTTAAACGCGACAAAATAAATTATATTGAAGACTTGGCACAGCAAGCAGAAGTTGCAGCTTCAAGGAACAACTTGAAGGATCTATACCAGACCACAGAGAACCTTGCAGGCAAGTTTAGGCGGACAAACACAGATCCGCAACAATAGGGCCAAGTCCTGACCACCAAAGAAGAACAGCAGAAAGGATGGACGGAGCACTTCAGGCAACTGTTCAACAGACAATAGAGATCCCACCAGATGTTGAAGGTAAGCTGCAACCCGGTAACAAGATTTAAAGTAAAGAAGGCAATAAAGGGATTGTGCCATGGCAAGATGGAAGGGCCAGACGAGATCCCTGCAGAAGCCTTAAAAAATAATGCTCTAGAAACCTCAACTATCATGCTTCACCAGCTCATCAAGCAGATATGGTAGGAAGAGATCATCCCAACGGACTGCAAAAACGGCCTAATTGCTATTGTACCCAGGAAAAGAGACCTCGGGGGTTGTAACAACTACCGAGGGATCATGCTGCTATCAACACCAGGCAAAGTGTTCAATCGCATTATTTTGGAGAGGCTACAGAAAGAGGTTGATGTTGTGACGACCTGTCATGTCAGGTGTCACATGATTTGTTGATTGCTTAGTTTCTGTGTTCATTTCCTGGTCAGCGCTTTTATTTTAGTTCCACTTTCTGTCTCCCTGAGCGCTTTTTCTCCTTGCCTGCCGCTGATTGGCAGCCTGGCCACACCTAGTTGTGGTTGCCAATCAGGCTTCTATTTATGCCCGCCTCGCTCTCCAGTCAGGAGTCACTCGAGGATTGTTTAATGTTGAATACTGTCCTTGCTGCGTTTAGGCTGTTCATGCTTAAATTGTGACCTTGGTTATGCTTTTGTGCACTTCTCTGCTGCACCTCTTTGTGCTATTTGTGAGAATTAAAAACTCTTACCTGCACATCTTCCTCCTGTCTCCTGCATCTTGGTTTCCAACTATCGCAGCGATGTGAGTTTGTGACAGATTTAAGACTAAGAGAGAACCAGGCTGGTTTCCAGAATGGTACATTGTGCAGTGACCGAATTGCCCCCTCAGGATCATCATCAAACAGTCCATACAATGGAACACACCTGTGTATGTCAATTTTATTGACTTTGAAAAGGACTTGACAGCATAGACTGCATGTTACTATGGAAGCACATGTCTCACTATAGGATCCCTCCAAAATATGTAAACATCATCAAGAACACATAGCTGGGTATGTAATGTTATGTGCTCCACCAGGGATCTGCACATAAAAATACCTTCTACCTTCTCTCTCTGTTTCTCTACCTCCCGTGCATAGATTGGATCATGAAACAACATGCAATAAAAAGAACGGCATCCAGCGGAGTCTGACATAACACCTTTTTCGATCTCGACTTTGCGGATGACATCGCACTCCTGTCACATACACACCAACTGACACGGGACAAGCCAACAAGGCTGAAAACAACCGCAGCTGAGCTTTGACTCAAAATAAATGGGCCTAAAACCTGGCGTCATACATTTTACATTTAAAAACCGATACCGATAATAATGAAACCGATACTGATAATTTCCGATATTACATTTTAAAGCATTTATCGGCCGATAATATCGGCGGCCCGATATTATCGGACATCCCTATTGAAAAGGATTCGCAAATCATTGTATTCTGTTTTTATGTACGATTTACACAACGGGCCAACTTCACTGGTTTTGGGTTTTGTAGTTTGAACAGCGTCTTAAACTGGAATATATCAATACACTGTTTGACTTCTTTGCTTAATCCATTCCATAATTTGTTTCCACATGCTGATATACTAAATCTTTTAAGTGTTGTACGTGCATACTAGTGTTTTATGTTAGATTTTTCTCGAAGGTTATATTTCTCCTCTTTAGTTGAGAAGAATTGTTGTACATTTTTTGGTAGCAGTATAAAGTTTGCTTTGTACATAATTTTAGCTGTTTGCAAATACACCAAGTCCTTGAATACTAACAGTTTGGATTTGATCAATTAAGGGTATTTTCTCTGTATCCAACATTGTGTATTATTTTAACTGACCTTTTTTGTAACACTGTTAGTGAATGAAGTGCACATTTGTAGTTGTTTCCCCATATTTCTGCAAAATAACTCAGATATGGTAACACTAGCGAGCAGTAAAGAACATGGAGTGGGTTTTTTTGTCCAGTTCATATTTTGATTTGTTCATTATTGAAATATTTCTTGCTTTTTTAAGTTGTCTATATTTTATATGAGATTTCCAGTTCATTTTATCATCTATTATTACTCCCAAAAATTTGATTTATTTTACTCTTTCACTAGCCATGTGTACATGGACAACATTTACTTAATCTGATCACCATTCGGATTAGAATGTTCCTGTGTGCATGGACCCTGAAAAAAAGGATTTGATTATGACTTGCATTTTCATGCACCACACCTTAAATCGGAATACTTTACTTTGACATGCTCAGAACCGAACAGAGCGGAAAGGTGTTACTATTGTTACGGAAAGATTAGTATTGCAACAACGCGTCATCAGTAGGTTAAAACTACCCTGTGTTACGACGGTCTAAACCCAACTCACATTTGTGCTATGGCGCCTTCTTATAGATTAGTCTGCTCACTGCTGGTGCTGACTAAGCATTGACTTCCACTGTAAACAAACATGGCTTTGTGCATTTCTGCTTGTTCAACGTTGTCACAGTATTTATTTATCTTTTTTTTCTTTTTTTTTCTGTTCACTACTTTTGTTTTACCTCTCTTTTTGAAATGTAGCTGTTATGTGCTTTTTATGTTGTGATTATGTACGGGTTGCGGCGCGTCTTGTTTCAGCATTATGTGTATGTGTTTGAGGCGAGCAGTTAACACTTGGAGTAGCTCTCAGATCGTCAACAAAACAGCTCGTTTGTCGCGTTTGGAATGCATGGCTCCGATGGTTGTGTTCCCTCCAATGCAGAAAAACAAGCAGGAGCAGCGTGCAGGTAGGATTGTGTTTTAATTATTTAAGGTAGGACAAAAAATAAAAATAAAAACTAAGACGCTAAACAAGCGTGGAGCCAAAAATCTAATTGTCACCAAGGGTGAACAGTAAGGAATTCTCGAATACGGAAAAAACACTTAAGTATGGTGAAAACAGGATGAAACGCAAGTGTCGCCGAGAGCGGTCATTGACCCAGCAACTTGTGCTAGGTGACTGAAATCTATAAAGGGGAGTAAGTAAGTAAGTAAGTACATTTTA
Organism: Entelurus aequoreus; assembly: GCF_033978785.1. NCBI lineage: Eukaryota > Metazoa > Chordata > Actinopteri > Syngnathiformes > Syngnathidae > Entelurus > Entelurus aequoreus. The sequence goes on from NC_084737.1 coordinate 56,496,294, forward strand.
TGCCACGGCGCGGTCTCGAACCCACAATTCTCCTGCAGAAAGTTCCTCCAACACTCAGGCTGGCAATATGCCAGGATACGCCCCTGTACGCGCCAGGCGCTTCACGCCCACGCAACGACGCAGCTGCAGACTATTGGCAATCAGCGCATCTGGCAATAATCCGAGCGGCAGCATAAAGACCAGTCGACCCTTGGAGCCTACGCCGGAACGTCGTTAACTCATCGCAGTAAGCATTCCGTCTATGGCTTCCCTCCCGTGTACATGCTCTCTTCTTGTCCTCCTTGTTTCCTGCAACTCATGTCCTTTGTGCCTCCCGCAGTATCCTTCCTGTTGCGTGTGCTCGAGTTGTGTACCTCGACCTCCCTCCGGACTTCGGACTGCTTTCCTCGATCCTCGACCCCCGCTTGGACACGGACCTCGTTGCTTCTCTCCAGCCCCCGACCGCTCGCCTGCCCACGGACACCCTCCTTGCCTCGCCCCTCTGGACTGACGAAGGATCCATCCAACACGCACTCACAACAACCCTTGGTAACATTTACATTGTTAAATTTACACATCGTACTGCACCAAACACTTAGAGTAGCATACACCTCCCACACACTCCTCAAAGGTTACAATAAACCTGGTAACCTGAGCTTCCTCGTGGTGTCGTCTCCTTCCACCCCTCACGTACATAACATTTTATTTATAAAGAGCTTTTCACAGATAAAATCACAAAGCACTGTACAAAACGTAGGTGAAGTAAAATAACAATTCAATTAAAACAACAGGGGCAACATCATAAAAAGGATAACAATTGGATTAAAAATGATAGTTGTAAGGTGCATTAACTAAAAGCTTTACTAAAAAGAGAAGTTTTCAAATGTTTCTTAAAAGTGTCAACACAGTCAAGATCACAGAGGGACTGGTGCAAATTGTTCCAGAGTCTGGGAGCTATAGACTGGAATGCCAGGTCTCCACTGGTTTTAAAACAAGTTTTTGGGATCTTTAGAAGACCCTGGCCTGAAGACCGGAGACTCTGCCCTGACGAGTAGGGGCATAACTGAGGGGCCCCACCATGCAATACACAGCATGTTAGGACTAAAATCTTAAACTCAATGCGGAATGATTAACCAAAACATCTGGTGGGAACACTAATTACTAAACAAGGGCAGGTGTGGAGAGTTAGTGCCCATAGCAACCAACAGTAATCGAAAAAGAAAGAGGGTACAGCCAGGAAACAGACAAAACATAGGAAAAAAGCTAAACATAAATCAGGCTATGACTTGTTAAGACGACAACCGGATCCTTCCTTTTATTGTTACATCGACACATATGACACTACATAATATACTTTGGTTTTTGAGAGTCTCGTATTAAAGCAACAAACTCAACAGCATATAACGCTACTTCTGTACATGTTGAATGGGGGGCTACTGTCAGGCTTGTCACTGACAGTTTAGTTATGTTTTGAGGTTTTCCTCTGTTTGTCTTTATTTCCTGTCTGCGCTCTAATTTTGGTTATTTCTTACTTGTCCCCTCAGCTGTGGCTGATTGGCACCTGGCCACACCTGGTGTCAATCAGCCAGCTGCTATTTAAACCTGCCTTCCCCTCCAGTCAGTGCTGGATTATTGTCATTCCTACCTGTCGTGTAGATATCGTTACAGCTACTACCTGTCGTGCTACTACTTGTCCTTGTACCTGTCGTCGTAGCGGTAAGCTGTTCCTGTTAGCTATTTGTAGTTTGCTTTCACCTAGCTCTTTTGTTTTGTGTTTTTTTGTTAGCCATTAGCTTTTTCCAGTTTTTCTGTTTGCTGGTTCCTGTTTTCAGTTTTGGCTATTCCTAGTTCCTGGTTTGTGTTTTTACCTTTATTTTATGAACATTAAATCATGTTTTCCTAGACCAGGGGTCGGCAACCCAAAATGTTGAAAGAGCCATATTGGACCAAAAATACAAAAACAAATCTGTCTGGAGCCGCAACAAATTAGAAGCCATATTACATACAGATAGTGTGTCATAAGATATAAATTGAATTAAGATGACTTAAAGGAAGCTAAATGAGCTCAAATATAGCTACAAATGAGGCATAATGATGCAATATGTACATATAGCTAGCCTAAATAGCATGTTAGCATCGATTAACTTGCAGTCATGCAGTGACCAAATATGTCTGATTAGCACTCCACACAAGTCAATAACATCAACAAAACTCACCTTTGTGCATTCATGCACAACGTTAAAGGTTTGGTGGACAAAATGAGACAGAAAAAGTAGTGGCATAAAACACGTCCTAGAAAGTCGGAGAAAGATATACATATAAACAAACTAAGGTGAGTTCAAGGACCGCCAAAATTAGTAGGACAAAACGGCGCTCGCCAAATACTCGAATCAGTGAAGCCTGTTTAATATAAACAGTGTGCTTTATAACAATTAGGGAGGTTTGGGTCATGTTTGTCCTCCTACAGTAACCATACTAAAACAAAAAATATATTTTTTTCCCATCATCTTTTTCCATTTTTCATACATTTTTGAAAAAGCTCCAGAGAGCCACTAGGGTGGTGCTAAAGAGCCATGCGGCTCTAGAGCCGTGGGTTGCGCTAAAGAGCCGCATGCGGCTCTAGAGCCGCGGGTTGCCGACCCCTGTCCTAGACAAAGCCTGCCATCTCTGCATCTTGGGGTTCGTCACCAACAACACACTCTGACAGAATAATCCAGCCTCCTAACGCGAATCCCGCAGAGATTTCTATGGCAGAGAGACTTAACATTGCTTTATCATTGATGGCCGAATCAAAAAAAAGCTTTGCCTCGTTTTGTAATCCCTCCCACCCATCCCTGTCCTGTGTTGGCTTCTCGGGGGACGTCTGGGATCCGTCCCTTGAGGGGGGGGCTATGGGTGGCTGTGCAGCTGGGGAGGCACAGCTACTTCTCGCCCCAGTGGGTCTGCAACAGACGGCGCCATCATCTCAAGTGGGTCTGCAACAGACGGCGCCATCATCTCAAGTGGGTCTGCAACAGACTGCGTCATCATCTCATGTGGGTCTGCAACAGACGCCACCATCATCTCCGGTGGGCCGGCAGACGCCACCATCATCTCCGGTGGGTCTGCAACCTACGGCGCCATCATCTCCGGTGGGCCGGGCAGACGCCACCATGCACTCCGGTGGGCCGGCAGACGCCACCATGCACTCCGGTGGGTCTACAACCTACGCCACCATGCACTCCGGTGGGTCTACAACCTACGCCACCATCATCTCCGGTGGGTCTTAAACCTACGGCACCATCCTCTCCGATGGGCCAGCAGAGGGCACCACCATCCTCTCCGGTGGGCCAGCAGAGGGCGCCACCATCCTCTCCGGTGGGCCAGCAGAGGGCGCCACCATACTCTTGTCGGCCACGGATGTGGTCGTTTCACGGGCGACCGCCTCACCAATTGCGGCGGCGTTCAACTCTCGGTCGCCACCTGACTCTTCCCCGCTGGTTACGGGGACACCTGGCCTGGCGGCCCACCGCCTTGTCCTCGCTCCACCCTCCCGTGACTTTGGACTGTTTTTTTTTGGGGTGGGGGGGGGGGGGGTTGCTAGAACGTCTGGTATCCGTTATCGGAAGGGGAGCTACTGTCAGGCTTGTCACTGACAGTTTAGTTATGTTTTGAGTTTTTCATCTGTTTGTCTTTATTTCCTGTCTGCGCTCTTATTTTGGTTATTTCCTACTTGTCCCCTCAGCTGTGGCTGATTGGCACCTGGCCACACCTGGTGTCAATCAGCCAGCTGCTATTTAAACCTGCCTTCCCCTCCAGTCAGTGCTGGATTATTGTCATTCCTACATGTCGTGTAGATATTGTTACAGCTACTACCTGTCGTGCTACTACTTGTCCTTGTACCTGTCGTCATAGCGGTAAGCTGTTCCTGTTAGCTATTTGTAGTTTGCTTTCTCCTAGCTCTTTTGTTTTGTGTTTTCTTGTTAGCCATTAGCTGTTTCCAGTTTTTCTGTCTGCTGGTTCCTGTTTTCAGTTTTGGCTATTCCTAGTTCCTTGTTTGTGTTTTTACCTTTTATTTTATAAATAAATAAATCAATGAACATTAAATCATGTTTTCCTGGACAAAGCCTCTGACAGAGACAGCAGCAAGACAATCGCTTCATTCCGAGACTATAAAATGTAGTCCCCCTCCACCACCAAAGTATAGCTGACATTAAAGACATGCGCAGTAAGGATAATCGTACCCGAATTTTAGAAGATGTGTTTTCATGCGCTATAATCCAAATCACTTTCGGTATAAACCACCCGTCTCGATCGGAATGAAATTTTGATCTGAACCTGTGTGATCGGGTCCGAATATTCCGAATGGCGTGTTTACATGAAGGCTTTTAATCCGATTAAATGTACCCATGGGCATATTGTTACGGCTCAGACCCCTGCCGTCTGTGCGCACCTCGGGACACGCCCACGGGTGCGCACATCCAGGGACGCGCCGCGCGCGTCTCCGCCCTGCAGCAGCCACCAGCTGCAAACACTCACCGGCTATCTGCACACCTGATCCTGATGAGGGCGTGCTGGATAAAGGCAGGGTGGACCCAAGGATCGGCGCGGGAACTTAGTTTTCTCATGGTGTCACGTAAGCGAAGCTTTAGCGCGCTCTTCTTGTTTTCCTCTCCGTGCCTTGACCCCCTGTCTTCTCCCGTGTCCCCGCAGTACCCTCCGTCGCCTGGACAGTGAGCTGTGCGTCTCACAATTCCCCGGAGCTTCCTCTGGACACTGACTGCCTCCCTCGATCCTTGACTTCCCTCGCTTGGCTCCTCTCTACCCCTGGACTTCCTCATCTCTCGTTCAACACTTTGGTAACACACATTCCAGTTAAATACTACACACATAGTCTTACATCACACACTCCTGTATTCTAGTTCACACTCCATTTCCTTAGTTTAGTTGTATTTTTTTATATATATTATATATATTATATATATATATATATATATATATATAATAAATAATTGTACATACTCCCCCTGGTGTATGTTTGCCGTCACCTCCCCTAATAAACCATTACAGTAAGTTCCCGCCAATTGATTAGGGACCTGACGGCCCAGTGACTTTAGCCCCACCCCCAGTGGCTTTAGCTCCGCCCCCAGTGACTTTTTTTTTTTTCTTTCTCCTTTTTTCCCCCTTCTCATCATGTCTTTTTCTTTTCAATCCACCCTGGACAATTTTTCTAGCCCACCTGAGCAAAATCATGGACTGTTTAGCAGTACAGTAGGGATAGAGGAATTTACCCGCCGCCTGGCCACCCACCTCCCACCCTTAGTGACTGTCCCTCAGTCAGCTGGAAGCGTCTGGCATCCGCTTTCGGAGGGGGGGGATGATACTGGTGGCTGTGCTGGTGTGAGGGCGCAGCTGCAACCAGACAGACTTCCCTCGGCCAGACTTATTCCACCTATTTTTTGTTTTTCCCAGCCACCAGCCCCTTGGCTAGCCCCTGAGCTAGCACCAGCCCCCTGGCTAGCCCCTGAGCTAGCACCAGCCCCTCGGCTAGCCCCTGAGCTAGCACCAGACCCTCGGCTAGCCCTTGAGCTAGCACCAGCCCCTCGGCTAGCCCCTGAGCTAGCACCAGCCCCTCGGCTAGCCTCCGAGCTAGCCCCAGCTCCTCTACTAGCCTCCGAGCTAGCCCCAGCCCCTCGACTAGCCTCCGTGCTAGCACCAGCCCTTCGACTAGCCTCCGTGCTAGCACCAGCCCTTCGACTAGCCTCCGAGCTAGCACCAGCCCCTCGGCTAGCCCCTGAGCTAGCACCAGCCCCTCGACTAGCCTCTGAGCTAGCGCTAGCCTCCGAGCTAGCACCAGTCCCCAGGAGAGCCCCCGCGTCTCCACCAGCTCCCAGGCTGGCCCTGACCTTCGGCCCTCGTCCTGCAGCGCCAACCTCTGCACCTTGGCCTGCAGCGCTGACCTCTGCACCTCGGCCAGCAGCGCCGACCTCTGCACCTCGGCCAGCAGCGCCCACCCCAGCGCCTCGGCCTGATCCTCAGCCGTCTTCCACGCCTGCATCGCCGATGACGTCCGCTGCTTCCACGCCTGCATCGCCGATGACGTCCGCTGCTTCCACGCCGCCGATGACGCCCGCTGCTTCCACGCCGCCGAAGACGTCCGCCGCTTCCACGACGCCGACTTCATCCTCTTCGCCTCAGACGTCACCTCCTCGTTTCCGGCGAGACGCACCATGGCGCCACTCGTGTCTTCCTTCCCGACGGCCAAGATGGTGGCCATTCTTGGGTCGCCCGCCCCGCCGGCCTCAGCAGCGTTTTACTCGCCGCCGCCACCAGACTCGTCCCCGGTGGATTCGGGGACACTTGGGCCGGCGACCCACCACCAGTTCGCCCCTCCGCCCTCCCCTGTCTGTTGTTCCTGTTTGGGGGGTTCTACTTCCAGGACATCTGGAATCTGTCCATAGGGGGGGGATACTGTTACGGCTCAGACCCCTGCCGTCTGTGCGCACCTCGGGACACGCCCACGGGTGCGCACATCCAGGGACGTGCCGCGCGCGTCTCCGCCCTGCAGCAGCCACCAGCTGCAAACACTCACCGGCTATCTGCACACCTGATCCTGATGAGGGCGTGCCGGATAAAGGCAGGGTGGACCCAAGGATCGGTGCGGGAACTTAGTTTTCTCATGGTGTCACGTAAGCGAAGCTTTAGCGTGCTCTCCTTGTTTTCCTCTCCGTGCCTTGACCCCCTGTCTTCTCCCGTGTCCCCGCAGTACCCTCCGTCGCCTGGACAGTGAGCTGTGCGTCTCACAATTCCCCGGATCTCCCTTTGGACACTGACTGCCTCCCTCGATCCTTGACTTCCCTCGCTTGGCTCCTCTCTACCCCTGGACTTCCTCATCTCTCGTTCAACACTTTGGTAACACACATTCCAGTTAAATACTACACACATAGTCTTACATCACACACTCCGGTATTCTAGTTCACACTCCATTTCCTTAGTTTAGTTGTATTTTTTATTATATATATATATATATATATATATATATATATATATATATATATATATATATATATATATATATATATATATATATATATATATATATATATATATATATATATATATAATAATTCTACATACTTCCCCCCGGTGTATGTTTGCCGTCACCTCCCCTAGTAAACCATTACACATATAGCTAATAACTAATCTATTTGTATTTGTGTTTGACTTTCCTGTTACCAAATAGTATTAAAAACATTTGTATTTTAGTTTTACTGAGATTCAAAGATAGCCTTTTTAATTTTTTCATTTTTTTGTTATTTTTTGTATTAGCTTCTGTGTGTTTTCTCCTGAACAAAACACAGTTGTCGTCTGCAAATAATACTAACTTCAAGTCTTTTATAACTTCACAAATATTGTTTATATAGAGATTAAACATTATTGGTCCCAGTATTGATTCAAGACCAACCCTCTGATGCCATACCTTTCTAGTTTGTTGATTAAAATATTATGACTAATTGTGTCAAATGCTTTTGTTAAATCCATAAACATTGCTGCTGCACACTGTTTATCATCTATTGCATTGGTAATTTTCTCTGTTATCTTTATTAATGCCATTGATGTTGAAATGTTAGCTCAGAATCCATATTGATTCTCTGTGAGTGTTTCATTTTCCTTCATGAATTGGTCCAATCTGTTGTTGAATAATTTGTTAATGATTTTAGAAAATTGTGGCAGTAAAGAAACAGGTCTGTAATTTGTAAAATGGTGTTTGTCTCCAGCACAACTTCAGCTATTTTCATTTTATCTGGGAATTTTCCTGTTTGATATGATAGATTGCTGATATACTGTATGTTTTAAAGGTTCTGAAATTTCTTCAATAACTGTTTTTATTGTTTCCATATCTATTCTATGACAGTCAGTGGAGGTCTTGGATTTGAAATTTTGATTATGTTTTTGGAAAAATTTTGAGGAACAAATGGGGTTGGATTCTTGTCTATGGTTTCATTCGAGTCTTCAACTTGATCCATTATGAACATCTGGGATCGTCTGTTCCTGTTTTGTTACTATATATGTAACCGGTGGTCTTTTCCTCTGCGTTGTGTGTCTTTAATGGAACACGACCGACACCATGGATTGCTCAGCTGCACTTTACTGACAATACAGAACATACAATTGTCGTCAATAACTTTGTTTCCATCGTCAAGTCCCTCTCCCGTTATCGTGGACAAAAGGGCAGTACAACAGTGAAATAAACATACCTGACAATACAGAACATACAATTGTCGTCAATAACTTTGTTTCCATCGTCAAGTCCCTACACAAATATAATACAGAAAAACGTAGTGAACTTAAATTCTTAACATGACAATGTTTCTGTCGTCGCATGCACGCCTACCTCTCCCGTTATCGTGGACAAAAGGGAAGTTGGAAGGCGTGTCCAACGCATATAAAAAGACAGGTGTCACAGTAATTATTGCAGTAGGAGGGACAACGAGACAATGGTTCCACATTGACAAAACATTGAACAATATCCAGGTATTTACATGTAACTTACACATTTTGTGTAATTATAACAATAATAAAGCATTATAAAATACATTATTTACAAGACATAATTGACCCTGTTACATATATACAGAATATTTGTTAAAGCATTCAGCTACTTCATATTTTAATTTTCTTTTTTCCCCTCTGAGAAGTATTGAGGGTAGTAATCTTTTAGCAACATTTTTGATAAGGCTATTTAGCATGCCCCATGTTGCTCTCATGTTGTTTTTGTTATTGGCCAACAGTTCATTGCGGGACTGGCGCTGCCGGAGAATAGTGTGCATGGTGGGAAGATCGGGGGTCGGGGAGAGGGAGTGGAGCGAGCTCTTTACGTGCCGTCTGGTTCCGACATGGCCAGAACGTACTGTAATAGTACCGCGAGAAGAAGACAGCATTGAGGCTGGGAGAGCGTTTAGCTTTGGGCGTATTTATTAAAGAATATATATATATATATATATATATATATATATAATTTACATAATATATTATATTATATATAATATATATAATATAATGTGTATTTAACCAAAAGGAAATGGGTGTCTTTGTGTAGTATTTAACTGGAGAGTTTTACCCTAAATGTTGGAGGTGCGTGTACAGCAGGCCTGGGCAAATTAAGGCCCGGGGGCCACATGCGGCCCGTTAAGCTTTTCAATCTGGCCCGCCGGACATTCCCAAATCATTTTTTTTAGAACTTTAAGATGGAAACTGTAGCTGCCATTATGATGTGCAGTGATGTTTTCAAGTTACCATAACTCTTGAACTATACAAAGTATTTTGATGGTTGGAATCTGCGCTTATGGATGATATACCAGTTACTATGGTAATCTACGTCACAGCAGCTCAGACGAGGCACCAAGCAGTGTGGGCGGTAAGCGTTTCGACAGACGCGGAAGGAGATTTTGACAACAAAGTTCTAAAGCTTAAAGGCCTACTGAAACCCACTACTACCGACCACGCAGTCTGATAGTTTATATATCAATGATGAAATCTTAACATTGCAACACATGCCAATACGGCCGGGTTAACTTATAAAGTGCAATTTTAAATTTCCCGGGGAACTTCCGGTTCAAAACGCCTTTGGAGTATGACGTATGCGCGTGACGTCGCGAGGTCCACGGAAGTGTTTGGACCCTATTGGACACTCTGTTTTCTTCGACAAAATTCCACAGTATTCTGGACATCTGTGTTGGTGAATCTTTTGCAATTTGTTTAATGAACAATGGAGGCTGCAAAGAAGAACGTTGTAGGTGGGATCGGTGTATTAGCGGCTGGCTGTAGCAACACAACAAGGAGGACTTTGTTGGATAGCAGACACTAGCGCCGGCGACCTCACCTTGACTTCCTACGTCTCCGGGCCGCCGACCGCATCGTCGATCGCTGGAACGCAGGTGAGCACGGGTGTTGATGAGCAGATGAGGGCTGGCTGGCGTAGGTGGAGCGCTAATGTTTTTATCATAGCTCTGACGAGGTCCCGTTGCTAAGTTAGCGTCTTTAGCAACAGCATTGCTAGGCTTCGACAGGCGGCACAGCATTAACCGTGTATTTACATGTCCAGTGTTTGGTTCGGTCTCTCCTGATAGTAGTATTGTTGATCTTCTGTCTATCCTTCCAGTCAGGGATTTATTTATTTTGTTTCTATCTGCATTTGAGACAGATGCTATCACGTTAGCTCATGCTAAAGAGCTTCGTCGATGTATTGTTGTGGAGATAAAAGTCACTGTGAATGTCCATTTCGCCTTCTCGACTCTCATTTTCAAGAGGATATAGTATCCGAGGTGGTTTAAAATACAAATCCGTGATCCACAATAGAAAAAGGAGAGAGTGTGGAATCCAATGAGCCAGCTTGTACCTAAGTTACGGTCAGAGCGAAAAAAGATATCTCTTGAACTGCATTCTAGTCCGTCACTTTAATGTTCTTCATCCACGAATCTTTTAATGGGGTAATCGTCGCTTTCTCGCTCCGAATATCCCCCGCTCCATGTAAACAACGGGGAATTGTGAGCAGCACTACCGCTTGTGACGTCACGCTACTTCCGGTAGGGGCAAGGTTTTTTTTTATCAGCGAGCAAAAGTTGCGAACTTTATCGTCGATTTTCTCTACTAAATCCTTTCAGCAAAAATATGGCAATATCGCGAAATGATCAAGTATGACACATAGAATGGATCTGCTATTCCCGTTTAAATAAAAAAAATTCATTTCAGTAGGCCTTTAATTATATATCAGATTATAGGTGGGTTTATTTTGCACCCTTCGCGTTCATATTTCACTGTTTGTTGCATTTTTGTTGCGTTTCAGTTGATTGTAAAATATGTCAATCGAAAAAGGGTGTGACATTCATATTTTGTCAATATTCAGTGTTTTATCCTTCATAGTAAAATGTAAAATTCCATTACGTTTTTTTAAGGCGGTCTGTCATAAAGTTTTTAGCATTCAATCAGACATTATTGTGAGGTTTTGTATTAGTGTTCCTAAAAATAGATATACCGGCCCCAGACACATTTTTTTCTCTAAATGTGGCCCCTGAGTCAAAATAATTGCCCGGGCCTGCTGTACAGGTTGCCACGTTCTGGCACTGGATCTCTGGTCACTGTGGTTTACATAGGCGTCCCTCTCATCAGTGCCGGGTGTGTTGATTGCAGATGGAAAGCAGCTGCCTGCTGCAGTTGGAGTGACGCGCGATCGAGCGTGCCTGAAGGTGCGCTCAGCGCGGCTCACAGATGAACGCGCACTGGTGTGCGCCCGGGCCATGACATGGTCCGTTTAATTTGATAAATATTTTGCAATTTGCTGTCCATGTTTGTTGTATTTTACCATGTTTTTCTAGATTCCGTGCTTCCCTGGCAATTACTCTGTTGGTTTTCGTTAAATGTTCATTTGTATACACATTTGTTCCTCTTAGTTTCCTTCACTGTTTAAATAATGAAGTTTTGTGTTTTTTGTTTATTGCTGGTGAGGATCCGTCTTTTTTTCTGCGGAGTGGATGGCAGGCTTCAGTGTTGTCGATGTTAATTTCCACTCCCCTAGACTTCATGAATTCAGCCACCTGCTGCTATGTAGAGCTAATGTCCAGTCCTCCGGGCTCCCCCCCACCGTCTGGGGCCACCGTCTTAGCACAGGTCTGGAAATTGATGTTGAGCCTGTCACAATTACTTCATTTATTCTAGAATAGAATGAAGAAACGAAGTTCCTCTACTCTGTCTGTTAGCGCATGTATTTGTCTGTCCTTTTCATCGTTTTGAACTCAAAATAACTTTACCTCCTCTAACAACTGCATTATTGTTACCTGTTTTTGTTAAATTTTTGACAACTCCGCTGTTAAAAACTCCAACACTCTTTTAATTTCCTCGCTTTCCTCAGCAGCGTGCACCTTCTTTGGCCCCATGTTGACTATGCACTATGTACTGCAGACTATGTACTGCAGTTTTGTTGATGATTCTGGTGGATCTCTGCTATCGCTCATGGGGACCTTCTGTTGTTAGCTGATCTCTCGCTAGCCTCTCTGCCGTAGTCCGCCGCCGCTGCTCCTCAACTCCACCGCTCAATTGATCGCCAGGCTACTCAGCGAGAAAGTTCCTCCTCGCACTCTGCCATCGTTCTTTCGAACACTGCAATTATTTTCTTCAACAGCCGTAGTTCTTTGTTAGCAGCTAGCAAGCTGAGCTAATTAGATAGGTATAATTATGACATGTGCTTGGTGCCGAGACTTTGTTATAATGTCCACATAGTTCAGTGGGCGGTACTTTTGTGCCTTGTGTGTTCACTTGTAATGTTGTTTTTATTTGCACCATATGTGAGAAATGTTGTTTGGCCTTCTCCATATTAAGCTACGCACAAAACATTTCATCATGGCACACAAAACTATTTTCTCCATTGCTAGGGTCTGCACATTTTTCTGTCATAAAGTCCCCTGGATGTTTGAAAATAAAAAGATTTTGCGATGATCTGCAGTCTGGATTGTAGACTTTGGCGGGCTGCATGTGGCCGCACTTTGTCCATCCCTGGCTAAGAACAGGCATGGCCCAAAAAGGTCTTCAATGTGGCAGTTTGAAGCTTGCTGAGGCGCTGATCCCGTGGGTGCTTCGGGGCCGAGCACCCACGTAGGATAGATGACAACTTTCAGTCTTTAAAACAGTTTTTGAATGATCAATCTTGTAGTTGTAAATTTTGTAGCAAGTCTGGTCCTTTTTACATAATTAAAAAGTCACAAATCATATAGTCTATAATTAACAATCCCTAACCAAGGTTTCATTGTGCCCAATAATGAACTAATGACACAATCATCTTGACTTTGATCATACTGTACACGAGCGAATGAAGGCATACTTACTCAACAGCCATACATGTCACACTAAGGGTGGCAGTATAAACAGTGCTAACACTGTCATAAATATGTGCCATATAGTGACACCACACTAAACAACAACAACAAACACATTTTGGAAGAATATTTGCACCGCAACACAACATAAACACTATAGCATACTAGCCAACCCTCCCGTTTTTACCGGGAGACTCCCGGTATTCAGCGCCTCTCCCGATAACCTTCCGGCAGAAATTTTCTCCCGACAAACTCCCGGTATTCAGCCGGAGCTGGAGGCCACGCCCCCTCCAGCTCAATGCGGACCTGAGTGGGGACATTGATTGATTGATTGATTGATTGATTGAGACTTTTATTAGTAGGTTGCACAGTGAAGTACATATTCCGTACAATTGACCACTAAATGGTAACACCAGTATACGTTTTTCAACTTGTTTAAGTCGGGGTCCACTTAAATTGATAACAGCCTGTTCTTACGTCCGCTTTCCCACAATATAAACAGCTTGCCTGCCCAATGACGTCATAACTGTAGAATGATCGAGGGCGAGTTCTTGGTTTCTTATGTGGGTTTATTGTTAGGCAGTTTCATTAACGTCCTCCCAGCGCGGTAACAACACACAACAACAGCAGTCACGTTTAGTCTACCGTAAAGCAGTTCGTCTGCCGTAAACAGCAATGTTGTGACACTCTTAAACAGTACAATACTGCCATCTACTGGATAGCCTCCAGAACACTGAAATTCAAGTATTTCTTTTATTTATATGTATAATAAAATAAATATATATATATATATATATATATATATATATATATATATATATATATATATATATATATATATATATATATATATATATATATATATATGAAATACTTGAGTTGGTGAATTCTAGTTTAAATATATTCCCCTCTTAACCACGCCCCCACCCCCCACCTCCCAGTATCGGAGGTCTCAAGGTTCGCAAGTATGCACTATAGAAACCAGTTCCCAGAATTCCCTGCAGCACCAACTCTTCCGGGACGCTACAATATAAACAAACACCATTGGTGGATCTACACCAAACATTAACTGTAATGATACCACGTACAATAGCGTATCTAGTCGATATTACTATGATTATAACGATATTGTTTAACATCACAAAATCTTCCTTCGTATTTTTAAAAATGTATATTATGTTTATAAACTCAGGAAATATGTCCCTTGACACATGAGGACTTTGAATATGACCAATGTATGATCCTGTAACTACTTGGTATCGGATTGATACCCAACTTTGTGGTATCATCCAAAACTAATGTTAAGTATCAAACAACAGAAGAATAAGGGATTATTACATTTTAACAGAAGTGTAGATAGAACATGTTGAAACAGAAAATAACCAGATATTAACAGTAAATGAACAAGTAGATTAATAATTCACTTTCTACGACTTGTCCTTAATAATTTTGACAAAATAATAGAATGAGAAATGACACAATATTTTAGTGCATACGTCAGCAGCTAAATTAGGAGCCTTTGTTTGTTTACTTACTACTAAAAGACAAGTTGTCTTGTATGTTCACTATTTTATTTAAGGAAATTGCAATAAGAAACATATGTTTAATGTACCGTAAGATATTTTTGTTAAAATAAAGCCAATTATAAATTTTTTTGTGGTCCTCTTTATTTAAAAAAGTACAGAAATAGTTTTGGTACCGGTACCGCTACCAAAATATTAGTATAGGGACAACCCTAATACACCCACACCGAGCACCCACTGGCAGAAATGTAGATCGGCGCCTATGGCTGGAGTTTCTTTCAAGTTTGGTTTTATTCATCAACTGACTACAACAACAGAACAACAGACTCGACAAGAAACACCAAACATCCCATAGTACAACACATATTCACAGTGGAAATAATGTACTTCATTCAACAGATAAAAAAGAAAAAAATATAAATTTATATATATATATTTTTTTTTTTTTTAAATCTCCGATCATGAAAATAAACGTTATTAATCCCCGTGAATGCTAAAAAGATTGCCACGGCTTTCATGAGTTTCTTGTGATGTCCATGAAAACTTTTGTTGAATGCTAATAGCTCGAAGGGCAGCACATGAGGCGAGGGATGAAGGGAAAAAAAGCCTTTGAATGCGTCGTTGTCCTTCGCGTGATTGGTGGCTGCACACCGCACTTTGGTAAAATTAGCAGAGCCTGGCAGTGATCAACATCTTTAAAAGGCGACATCTTGAATGCTCTGTCTCCCTTGCAGCCCTTGAACTTAAAACAACAGAAAAAATGTATAAAGACGCACGAGTGACTTAAGATGAAGAAAATGTGCTCGAAATGAAAAAAATAACTGAGTAAAATAGCTATAACCTTCTGACAAGCAGGGATTGTTGTAAAAGGGAAAACAAATCCTTGATACGCTGAAATAAAAGGTTGCAGCAGTGACAAGTAAAGAAAGATAATATTTAAATACTTAGAATTATATTTTCTTTGCATACAGCCAACCCTAACCCCATGAAATAAAACATAACATCATTTAACTGTTATGGTACAGGGGGAGAGAGGCAGAGACGTTGGTTAGCTCTAGGCGTATTTATTATAACAAAGGAATGAGGCGTGTAACTAATCCAAATATGTGTGATGAGACTATGTGAAGTGATTATATGAGGAGTGTGAAAGTCTTTCTCTCGTGGGTTCATCTGATGCTGACAAATCCTCACAACAGCCCGGAGGGGAAGTCCAGGGAAAACAAGGCAAGCTTGGAGGTCCAGGGACAGGCAGGAGGTCAGGGGCAGGAGCGAGGCATCAAGGTCCGTGTCCAGGCGAGAGGTCGAGATCCAGGAAGGCAGCCAGGGAACCAGAGGGAATTCGGGGAGACGAGACACACATCTCGAGACCAGGAAACGGAGGAATGCTGCTGGATGGTGACACAGGACACAAGACGATGAGCAGAGAGGAAGAGAAACACAGAGGGAGAAAATGCACATAAGGCTAGAGATGTGTAGGCTTACTGTACAGGAAGGTAGCTACGTTCTGGCCCTGGAACGCAGGTTGCGCTGGCTTAAGAAGCGTGGTGCATCATCAGTATCAGGTGTGCGGATTGCAGATTTGGAACCACTGCGCTGGAGCGCGGCCATGGCAGGAGAGGAACGCGCCGGTGAGCGCTCTGGTGAGAGGAGTGCAACTGGAAGTGCGCTGAGGAGTGGAGAGCGCAGGAGAACGCGCAGAGGAATGCGCCCGCGCCGTGACAATAACATAGCAATAACATTATTAAACACAAATTTATTTTACGGATTATGGTAACATCAACAAATCAACAAACAGAACTGGAAAAAAAATATATTAAAATGTATTTAATACAAATATTTTTTGTGAGGACACCCCAACATTTTAATAAAGTTAGATGCAGGTGCATTACATCAGGGACAACTGATTACACCACAGGTATCAAGAATGTGGCCCTGGGGGCTATTTTTGACGTGTGCCTTGTTTTATTATTGGCCCTTGTTAAAAAAAAAATATATATATATTAATATTAGTAAGATACAATATAAGATATTATACTAATTTGCATTGTCTGTAGATTAACTACGATCAATGTATTGGACAGGACGTCGGAAATGTGTAATAAAGTTGTACTTTATATAAGAAAAAAATGGCATACAAAACGATCCTTTTATCTTGTTATCTGTCGTTCAGTCATTCACCCGTAGGCTCGTAATCCTCAATCTCAACAACCACAATGCACCTGCTCCCGGTCTTTCTAACATCCGGTTTGCCGCAATGCATTGTGGAACACGCAGTATTTTAGTTAACCCTTTGTTAGGCTATGAAGTAGAAAACAACTCAATTCCGTGTCAGTGTTTCCCAAATAATCAATATCAAATACATGTATAAATCAAATAAATTCCCTTTTAACTCTTTTTAGCTGTAAATAATAATAGATCAATTTATCAGCAATTAAATCAAGCATGCAAATTATGAATGATCATCACACATGAACTATACAACCCATAAGTTACAACATTGTCAGCTGTAACACTGAGCTAAGACTTGGATGTTTAGTTCGGATAACGAGGCATGTAAGATATATTTCGAATACAACTATACATTTTCTACTTGGATGTAATTCACCTGGGGTCTCATGCCCTTTTTTTCATGCTGTCCACGTCTTCAGACCATGTCCCCTTAATGCCCCCTTTGAGCTTGGAAAGATCACACGGAGCCAAGTCCGGTGAGTTGGAAGACATGTTATTTTTAGCCAGAAACTGTCAGATATTCGGGGCATTGTGGGCAGGTGCCTTGTCAGGGTGAAGCAGCCATCAGTTGTCCTGCCACAACTATCGCCTCTTCTCACACACTAAACATGCTGGTTAACTAAAAACTCATAGTGACTTATATCTGAGAGCTTTTAGCATCTGTGGTGTACAAAATATATCAGATCAAATGATTTATAAAGCGCTTTTCATACATAAAAGAAATATAACGCAAAGTGCTTTACAGACTTAAAATAATACCCGGATGACCCACATCCCTCATCATTGCGCACACACACACACAAATACCAAAGACAACACACACACACGGGCATGCACATATATGAACAAATGAATGTATGGCTGAGTACAGAGGCGCCAGGTGAGTAAACACTATCACAGGAGCCATCTGCACCAGTAGGTCATCAGACCATGGCCACCAGAACACTGACACAAAGTGCCCCCACAGCCCGGCCGATAACCCCTGATGCTGAATGGCTCTATCAGAGGAACACTAAAAAAAAACTAAAAAAACTTTAAAATAGCAAGAACCATGAGCAGTAATAAAGGATAAACTACGAGTAAAACATGAAGATAAAAAAATGTATATATATACAGTAAATATATAATAAACATATATAACTAAATAAAATATTGCATAACTAATAAGATAAAAAGTAAAGTACGAATTACTTCAATAAAACTTAAGCCTGCTCTTAAAAACATGAACGTTCTCCGCAGCCCTGAGGTCCTCCAGCAAGCTGTTTCATAGACGGGGGCCATAATAGTGGAAAGATGCCATCCCATGACTTTGTGTCCTGACTTTTGGAATAATTCGGAAATGAGTGCCGTAGCATCTCAGAGTCCGGGAGGGTTCGTAGGGTAAAAGCAAATCTGAAAGTTAAAAAGGCCAAATACCAAAAAAACATTTATAAACCATAAGAAGAACCTTAACATTGATCCTAAAACAAACGGGGAGCCAATGCAAAGATTTTAAAACTTGTGTAATTTGAACCCGCCTTCTGGTCTTCGTCAGGACACGTGCTGCTGAATTTTGGAGTAGTTGTAAAGGTGCAATAAGAGAAAGTTACAATAATCTGTATGAATTGTAATTAAAGCATGCATTAGCGTGTCCATGTTGCCCTGAGAGAGACTTGGGTGAACTCCATACTTGCCAACCCTCCCGGATTTTCCGGGAGACTCCCAAAATTCAGCGCCTCTCCCGAAAACCTCCCGGGACAAATTTTGTCACGAAAATCTCCCGAAATTCAGGCGGCGCTGGAGGCCACGCCCCCTCCAGCTCCATGCGGACCTGAGTGAGGACAGCCTGTTTTCACATCCGCTTTCCCACAATATAAACAGCGTGCCAGCCCAATCACGTTATAACTGTAGAATGATCGAGGGCGAGTTATTGGTTTCTTACAAGGGTTTATTGTTAGGCAGTTTCATTATCGACATCCCAGCGCGGTAACAACACACAACAACAGCAGTCCCGTTTTCGTCTACCGTAAAGCAGTTCGTCTGCCGTAAACAGCAATGTTGTGACACTCTTAAACAGGACAACACTGCCATCTACTGTACATGCATATGTGACAATAACATCTACGGCTTTTAGAGAGTGCAGTGCACAACTGCGCACACAACAAGGAGACGAAGCAGAAGAACGAGGAAGATACAGCCGTGGCGACGCCGACAACGAGTAAGATGAAGAAATACGCTTGTAAGTTCCAAGCCGCAGCTGCGATTGGACCTGGATAGCCTCCGGGAAGAAGTAGTGGAGTACCAAGTGCTTGGCAGTGAAGATCTTCCTCAGGAAGCAAAGATTGACTGGTTTTGGGCAATGCTAGGGAGAAATGGAAGATTCCAGACTCTAGTGCATTTGATGAAAGCACTTTTGTGCGTGACACACAGCAATGCATCATCAGAGAGGGTGTTCAGCATGGTTAGAAAAATAGTGACAGAGAATAAAACAAGGATGGACAATTCAACCCTTAACTCAACAATGAGTAGATGAGTGTTATGTGTGTGTATATGTGTAAATAAATGAACACAGAAATTAGAGTATTTCTTTTATATATATATATATATATATATATATATATATATATATATATATATATATACACATACATATATATATATATATATATAATAAAATAAATATATATATATATAGCTAGAATTCACTGAAAGTCAAGTATTTCTTATATATATATATATATATATATATATATATATATATATATATATATATATATATATATATATATATATATATATATATATATATATATATATATATGAAATACTTGACTTGGTGAATTCTAGCTGTAAATATACTCCTCCCCTCTTAACCACGCCCCTAACCACGCCCCCCGCACCACCCCGACCATGCCCCCACCTCCCGAAATCAGAGGTCTCAAGGTTGGCAAGTATGGTGAACTCTGGCTATATTCTTAAGATGATAAAAACCTATTTTTGTTATACGTTTGTATTTTTAATATGTGGTATAAAACAATGAACCAAATAGCTGACCGTTGCCTAATACACTGTACAACCCGATTGGCACTGAAGTGAAGTGAATTATATTCATATAGCGCTTTTCTCTAGTGACTCAAAGTGCTTCTACATAGTGAAACCCAATATCTAAGTTACATTTAAACCAGTGTGGGTGGCACTGGGAGCAGGTGGGTAAAGAGTCTTTCCCAAGGACACAACGGCAGAGACTGGGATGGCAGATGCGGGGATTGAACCTGGAACCCTCAAGTTGCTGGCACGGCCACTCTACCAAGTTGTTAATTTTCTCTGATAAAAGAAGAATTTAAAAAAACTAAAACTAAAAATACTTCTGCTCCTGTGTCTAATATTTTTAATTTCAGATATTGTTGTCTGGCTGGACGCTGTCAATATCATTTAAGAGTCAAAAGCATATCGATCTGGCCATGCGCTCGGGATTATAACTACACATCAAAGGCCTGATTTATTAAAATTGCATGCACTGTTAGTGGCAGTGTTGCGGGTAATCTGCCCAAGACTGCATGTACAATTGATATCAAGTGCAAAAATGGTGCAGACCACCCTATTCAAATTAGTTTTTTTGTGTGTACTACTGGTTGTGGCCATGAAGGAACTCATTTACTACACATTCAAGTGGTCATATGTGCTGTTTTATAATGTTTTTTTGTTGGATTTTTTCGCCAAGATGGCGGCACGCTGGACGCTGCAGTTACTGGCTCTCTGTATTGGTGCATTTTAGTCCGTCTTGTACGTGTGCTGCTGTATGAATGTGATGTATCAGACACTGTACAGACACTGTCACTGTGGGTAAATAAGCAAAGGCCAGTCTATCCAAACCAAATATCGCGGATGACCTCAGCGGTCAAGGCACTTTTGAGGGGCCGAAACTCTGCCTTTCACTCAGCAAGCCTCAATCCCACCTCAGGAGAGGCATCAAGGCTGCAATAGTTGGGTATTGCAGGAAAGCAGAGGCACACCTGGACAACAAAGACTCAAGGCAAAAATGGCAAGGCATGTAACACCTGACCGGCCACAAAAATTAACTCTTCGGCGGCCAACAACACGAAAGACTTGCTCGCGGAGGAACTCAATCACTCCTTCGCTCGTTTAGAGTCCTCTGTACAAGTGAAGGGAGGATAATGTTTTCTCCTACGCATATTCCTTTTAATCTCTAATAAAGCTCACCACGTTGTTGTCAATGTTTCAGAGTCACCATCTTAGATTTTTTATACAGTGTGATTGTTTAAAGCAAAGAAATACAAATTTGTCATGACCACAAGTAGGGAAAGGGAGACATCTTGCTTCCTCTGGCTTTTTGCAAAATGGCTGTCTTCTCCTTCTCCACAAAGTCTGATAAGTTCAAAAGGGGGGTTAGGCTTTTTTTGTCTCATTTGAGTCCGGTTTTCATTGTAATTGTTCCTTAATAAATATTGCCACTCGCAAATACCTCACACCCTCCTGTCAAAGCTCTATTGTCCTTCTTTCATAGGTGTTACATTAAAACTAACTATTTACAGTCATACGAAATTATATACAATGTTAATTATTTGATAGTTAGCATGCAGAGATATGATAGGAATATCAATATATCATTTCATTAGATGTATGTGTATGCCAGCAATTTATGTTTATATTTTAATTCTTCAATCCCTCATTTTACACTGCCTGAGTAGTGTGAACAATACCTACAATTTTAAATAAACCAGAGGAGTTCACATTTATGTGTGATCTGTAATGCAAAGTGTGGAGGGAGGTGTGGCCAGCGCTGCTTGCAGGAGCGAAAGTCACCGCCTCTGTCCATGGTACTGAGGACAGAGTGCCATCAGATGAGGGCGTGGCAGTGCTGACGGCGAGACACAGCTGAACAGGTGATTAGATCTCCCAGGTGGTGCGAGTTATCTAATCATCTGTTGTCTTTAACAGTAAGCGGCCGGGAACAGGAGGGGAAAGAGGATACGGAGGTGACTGGAAAGCCACGTCCTGCTGGAGAAAACTTTTGATAAAATCTATGTACATTAAAACCTGGGTAAAAACTGCACGCTTGGCTCCGGTGCTGTGTCTAACAGTGGAACTGCTGGGAAGCAACTTCCACACAAAGCATCAAAGCATGTGTGTGTGTGTGTGTGTGTGTGTGTGTGTGTGTGTGTGTGTGTGTGTGTGTGTGTGTGTGTGTGTGTGTGTGTGTGTGTGTGTGTGTGTGTGTGTGTGTGTGTGTGTGTGTGTGTGTGTGTGTGTAAGATACGATCAATATCTGTTCCATCTTTGGCGTCAGAAGAGACAGCAAAGGCATGAATCTGTCACGGCTCACCTCCTTTCCTCAGTCTGCCCAACTTACTCAGAAAGTTCTCTGTTCAGTCTTTGGTCCCAAAGTCTCTAGTTCAGGTCTCGCCAACCCATCGATCGCGAGCGACCGGTCGATCTTTTGGGACTCTCCAGGTAGATCTCGCTAATCATATAGAAAAAAAAAGCATCACATCAGCGATGTGGTTTGGGTTTTCTCGCCTCCTGGAGCGCGACCAATGAAAATGCCGGTATTCTCTTCTCCTCTCAGAGAGTGTCCATTGTCCAAAGAAAATGTGTGCTGTCCCATGCTGTCATTGGTCAATGTTGCCTGTCAATCATGCAACACGTGTGGTACAAGACGCTACCATGAGAGGCATAAACACAGCTAAAATGGAAACCCCATGGGACGGCGTGACGAAGTTGGTAGAGTGGCTGTGCCAGCAATCGGAGGGTTGCTGGTTACTGGGGTTCAATCCCCACCTTCTACCATCCTAGTCACGTCCGTTGTGTCTTTGGGCAAGACACTTCACCCTTGCTCCTGATGGGTGCTGGTAGCGCCTTGCATGGCAGCTCCCTCCATCAGTGTGTGAATGTGTGTGTGAATGGGTGAATGTGGAAATAGTGTCACAGCGCTTTGAGTACCTTGAAGGTAGAAAAGCGCTATACAAGTATAACCCATTTATCATTTATAATAAAGAAAACTAAAGCATATCATTTTCACCTAGAGTGGGAGGAAAAGCTTATTTTTACACTCGTCAAAGATAAGTGTATGTTTGTTATGAAGTGAATTAATTAACTCAGTATGTTTTGCATATGGTGAATGTTTATATTCATCTTGGAGAAAACAAACCACCAAGTTTAATTTAATAGTGATATTTCAGTTTGAGCTTATAATAAGATAAGGCCCCTTAGTTTGATATTCGCAGGTGGATTGGATCACTTCTCATAGTAAGGAGGCCCTAATTGGGACTTTGGAATGCAAAAGTGATAGCCCTATCCTTGAGAAGAGACTACCTGTCTAGCTCAACATCAACATTTAAGTTATGACTCAAAGCAGTTGTTTTCCAGACACTTAAACACAAACATATCCTTTTATGGTCAGGGCGTGCTGTCCTGACTAAGCACACATCCAGAGACAGAAATTAAGAACATAAAACTGATGGTTTGGCTTCTCCAAGTTGGGAGTGCCTCATTTTCTTGACCTGACCTCCTCCAGGAACTGCAGTACCTGTATAATGACGCTCGCTTGTAATAAAGCAACTTTTGGTTCAGTAAAGCGTCTCAGACGTCTCTTTTGATCAAGCCGTGCTGCCGTGTCACCCTTTAAGTTTAACAACAACATTTTTCAATTAGCTATTGCAAGGAATTCACTGCACGAAAGCAGCATGCCTGTGACCTTCATCTCTCAGGCGGTACCACGTCAAAAAACGACATCATTGTGTAAAGGATATCACCACATGGGCTCAGGAACACTTCAGAAAACCACTGTCAGTAACTACAGTTGGTCGCTACATCTGTAAGTGCAAGTTAAAACTCTCCTATGCAAAGCCAAAGCCATTTATCAACAACACCCAGAAACGCCGCCGCTTCAGTGGTCCCGAGCTCATCTAAGATGAACTGATGCAAAGTGGAAAAGTGTGCTGTGGTCTGACGAGTCCACATTTTAAAGTATTTTTGGAAACTGTGGACATTGTGTCCTCCGGACCAAAGAGGAAAAGAACCATCGGGATTGTTATAGGCGCAAAGTTGAAAAGCCAGCATCTGTGATGGTATGGGGGTGTATTAGTGCCCAAGACATGGGTAACTTACACATCTGTGAAGGCACCATTAATGCTGAAAGGTACACACAGGTTTTGGAGCAACATATGTTACATCAACGGGGCTTCATAGTAAAAGAGTGCGGGTACTAGACTGGCCTGCCTGTAGTCCAGACCTGAAATTGTGTGACGCAATATGAAGCCTAAAACATGACAACGGAGACCCCGGACTTAAGCTTAATTCCACCTGAAAAGCTTCAAAAATTGGTCTCCTCAGTTCCCAAACGTTTACTGAGTGTCGTTAAAAGGAAAGGCCATGTAACACAGTGGTGAAAATGCCCCTGTGCCAACATTTTTACAATGTGTTGCTGCCATTAAATTCTAAGTTAAAGATTATTTGAAAAAAAATAATTAAGTTTCTCAGTTCGAACATTAAATATTTTGTCTTTGCAGTCCATTCAATTGAATATAGTTTGAAAAGGATTAGCAAATCATTGTATTCTGTTTTTATTTACGATTTACACAACATGCCAACTTCACTGGTTTTGGGTTTTTTAAATGTCATGTCAAACCTTTTGCAGCTCATTGATGAAGAACAGGTAGCTGAAAAATTCCAACATGCATTTGGTGTACAAATTGATATTGACATGGAAATAATTGATTTGCAAAATGACATTGAATTGAAAGCCGGAGCAGGGAACAGCACATTTTGGGGACTGGTAAACAAAGAGAATATCCCCTTTCTCACTACATGTGCACTAAAACTCGCGGCTTAATTTGGTTCCACTTACCTGTGTGAAATGGCTTTTTCACAAATGAAAATAACAAAGTCAATGTACAGGAGCTGCCTTAGTGACAGACACCTCACAGACTGCCTCAGACTAGCTGTGTGCAACAAAACACTTACAGTGTTCAGTCACAGCCATCACACTGACTTGAGTGACTAAATGTTGCAACTTTAAGCAAGTTCATACGCTTTGAATTTACATGGCAAATTATATTTTCAGTTAACTGCAAAAGTAAAGTTTGAGCAAAACTAAACGTAGCAACAGCAAATGTGTGTATTATTGTCAAATAGAAGGCCTTGAGTTGAGCAAGTTAATAGGCTTAGAAATTACATGGCAATTCATATTTTCTATTAATTGCAAAATGTGTTATTTTTCCTACTGAAAAGTTTGAGCAAAACGAAATGTGGTAACAGCTAAGGCGTCTATTATTGCCAAATAAAAGCCTTGATTTGTAAGGAATGTGGTCTTTTTTTAAAATTGCATTAAAAGGTGATCTTTCCCTGGTTCATGGTCAAGACCGGGGACCTTGGGCCCAAAAAGGTTGGTGACCAATGCTCTCGTTGTTCATGTCAGGTTCACATTGTTGTCTCAGTCTCTCTTTTGTCTTCTGGATTATCTCCCTGAGGGTGGCCTTTAGTCGCCACAATATGAATTTTAGTGCACAATGTGTGCATCAAGCGTGTGGTACAGCTAGCTTTGAGGCAGCCACATTCAATTTTGGCTGCTCGAGATGTGATCGTCTTCACCATTAACACCATTTTAGCAAACTTCATATTTTGTGGTCAAAGGAAGTGGAGCAACTTGTCTAAAAGGGCTCTTATGGCCTCCTTGTATGTTCTGATTACACTATTGTCCCACTCATTGTGCCCACCTTGTCACTCATCGCTTAGTGGGTACTTGCTCGCACCTATCTAGAAACAAGTGAGAATGCACTTCTAGAAGTGGACCTCTAGCACTCAGAACACAGTTTATGTGATGGCTCCTCTTCATGTCTAGGTGAAGCTAGAACTGAATACATTGACATCTTGCATGTTGTTGAATCAGAATCTGGTTGTTGTGGGCAGAGCGAGGGTGGAGGTGTGCAATGAAGGTCATTGTCCACTCTGTGTCATCGAGGCACTGTTGGAAACAAACAAGAAAACACATTCTAAAAAGATTTGTCTGCGTTTTTTTTAAATCAGTTAACATGTCAGATCTCTTCTAAGTGTTTAATCACAGTGAAGTCCTAGTTACATGCAGTTCCAAAATATTTCCATTAAGTCAATGCCATTTGATTTCCCAAATTATCATTGATATGTCTAAAAATAAAAATGCACTTATTTTAATTATCTTACGTTAAATTGAATTGTTTTTAAATTATTTAAAACAAATAAAAATAAAAAACAACAAAATACTTTTAAAACGCTCTCCTTTCTTTCTAAAATGTTCTCCCATACTGTAATTCAGGCTTATGCATTATTTTCCTAAGTGGAAAAGGAGTCTCCGCTGGGCCTTCCTGATGACTGCAGTTATATTTTGGGTCCAGGAGAGGTCAGCAGATATGAGGGTGCCGAGGAACTTAAAAGAGCTGACTCTCTCCACCTCCTCTGCAGTGTTTTTCCTGAAGTCAAAGATGAGTTCCTTGGTTTTTGTGGTGTTCAGTGCCAGATTATTCACTGAACACCACGCTGATAGCTTCAGGACCTCATCTCTTCATCCACCCTGTAATGGGACCCACCACCGTTGTGTCATCGGCGAATTTGATGATGGTGTTCTTCGGGTGGGCTGGACTACAGTCATGGGTGCAGAGGGAATACAGCAAAGGGCTCAGCACACAGCCCTGGGGAGAGCCGATGCTGAGTGTGCGGGAGGAGGAAAGATGGGGGCCGAGTCTCACTGTCTGAGGTCGGTTGGTCAGGAAGTCCTTAATCCAAAAACAGGTGTTTGTGGAGAGGCCTAAGTCCAGCAGTTTGGTGACCAGGATGTCTGGAATGATGGTATTGAAGGCGGAGCTATAGTCGATGAAAAGCATCCTGACATAGCTCCCCCAGTGTTCCAGGTGGCTCAGTGCAGAGTGGAGAGCCATGGTTATGGCGTCGTCCGTGGATCTGTTCGCCCGGTAGGCAAACTGCTGTGGGTCTAGGGTGGGGGGGAGGCAGGCTTGGATGTGGTGTAGGACTCGCCTCTCGAAGCACTTCATGATGACAGGTGTGAGTGCTACTGAGCGATAGTCGTTGAGGTTGTTTGTGGCAGCTTTTTTGGGTACCGGGATAATTGTGGCGGATTTAATGCAGGGTGGGATGAGTGCCTGTGCCAAAGAGAGGTTGAAGAGGACGGTGATAATGTAGGAGAGCTGGTCAGCACATGCTTTGAGCACCTTCCCGGGTACACCGTCTGGACCAGCCGCCTTCCTGGTGTTCACTGCCTTGAGCACCCGTCTGACCTTGTGCTCCTCAAGAGTGAGTGTGGGAGTGCTGGGGGCTGGGGGGGTTGGGAGGGCTGGGGGTGGTGTGGTTGTGACTGTTTGTGATGTCTCGAAGCGAGCAAAGAAGCAGTTCAGCTCCTCTGCCAGCGATACATCCCAGTCCCCGGTTGCTGCGTCACAGCCTTTGTAATTGGTGATGTGCTGTATGCCCTGCCACATCTGTGGGTTGTTGCTTGAGAGGGGGTCTTCGATTCTCTCTTTGTAGTCCATCTTGGCTTCCTTGAATCCCCTCTTCAGGTCAGCACGCGCAGCACTGTATAGAGCACTGTCACCTGACCTGAAGGCGGTGTCGCGGGCCTTGAGGAGCATGTGGACTTGGCTTGTCATCCAGGGTTTCTGGTTTGGGTAAACCCGGATGCTTTTTTCCACAGTGACATTTCCGATACAGTACTTTATGCTTACTTTTCAGCAAGACAACGCTAAGCCACTTTCTGCACGTTTTACAACAGCGTGGCTTCATAGCAAAAGAGTGCAGTTACTAGACTGGCCTGCCTGTAGTCCAGATCTGTCTCCAATTGAAAATGTATGGCGCATTATGAAGCGCAAAATACCACAACAGAGACCCCGGACTCTTAAGCTGTACATCAAGCAAGAATGGGAATGAATTCCACCTTAAAAGTTTCAGAAATTGGTCTCCTTATTTCCAAAACGTTTACTGTGTGTTGTTAAAAGGAAAGGCCATGTAACACAGTGGTAAAAATGGCCATGTGCCAACTTTTTTGCAATGTGATGCTGCCATTAAATTCTAAGATAATGATTATTTGCAAAAAAAACCAAGTTTCTCAGTTCCAACATTAAATATCTTGTCTTTGCAGTCTATTCAAATGAATATAAGTTGAAAAGGATTTGCAAATCATTGTATTCTCTCTTTTTTTTTTACGATTTACACAACGTGCCAACTTCACTGGTTTTGGGTTTTGTACGTTAGTTGTTATGGTAAAATCCAGGTTATCGTAATAATGCCATAATTTAATTTTGTACGAACAGAAATTCACTGTATGTATGTTTGTGTAATTAGCCAGTAGTTATTATTGCTGTTGTTGTTTTTGCTTAGTAATAATGATGAATACTTTGCATGGGACGGCGTGGCGAAGTTGGTAGAGTGGCTGTGCCAGCAATCGGAGTGTTGCTGGTTACTGGGGTTCAATTCCCACCTTCTACCTTCCTAGTCACGTCCCTTGTGTCTTTGGGCAAGACACTTCACCCTTTGCCTCTGATGGCTGCTGGTTAGCGCCTTGCATGGCAGCTCCCGCCATCAGTGTGTGAATGTGTGTGTGAATGGGTAAATGTGGAAATAGTGTCAAAGCGCTTTGAGTACCTTGAAGGTAGAAAAGCGCTATACAAGTACAACCCATTTATCATTTATCATTTATGTTGACATAAACAGACCCGTTTTCATAGTAAATACCTCTTTGGCTCTCGCATCTTATGTCGACAAAAGCATCTGAAATTTGGTACTCTACTTACCTCACCCAGAGGTTTAACGGTCACTCATTTGACTTTCATCAGGTGTGTCCACTAGCAGGTCCTGTAATGTGTTCACAATAGGAGGGGGCGGGGCCTTCCTTTTTGGGTTTTTTAAGTTTGAGGCAGCAGATCCCTGCAGAGAAAAATTAGCTTTTAGCCCAATGACAATAAAAGCTCTTGGTGTTGGACGGCCTTTAATGAGACCTGTGATCCTTTGAGATGATTGAAGTTGTCAGGGATGGTCTGGGATACACCCATGGGGGGCGCTGGTGCTTGCCTCTTTTTAAGCATATCTGCCCGCGGGGTGTTTGGATAAGAAATATTCTGTTTGGTTGCATCAGCAGACTTTTGTTTGTGGAGACCAGGAGAAGTCAGAGGACTTACTGCCCCTTCCTTTGTAGAAGAAACGTACACGAGAACATTTTACTGTATTTTAATTTTGGTGACATCAAATAATAATGGTGGGTGATAGCAGCAATAATACATTACAACATATAATCCCCAGCTATCATTGAACAGACATAAATTCAATTTCAGACAACTTCTGTGAGTTATATTAAGTAATATTGTCATCCATCCATCCATTTTCTACTGCTTATTCCCTTCGGGGTCACGGGGGGCACTGGAGCCTATCTCAGTCATATTTTATTAATTGTGAAGCAAGCCCACAAGCTGTACCTATTGGCAAATTTATTTATGTCACTCTTTACCAATGATGTATACCTATGTATTGTGTTTAAGTTAAAACATAATCAATATACTGCAGAGTGTCTTGCAAAAATATGTCACACCCCCTTGGATGTCTCAGCCTTTTCCTCTGGCATTCTTTTTGTAGTATTAGTTTGTTTTGGACATGATAATAATGATAATAAGAAGAAGAATAACATCACTGTAAAGGTCATAAATAGAAAGAAATACTTCACAATGAAAACAATCATTAGGTTTTTCAGATCTAAAAAGGAGTGGGAAGAAGTGAACCTAATTGACTCCCAGCCCTTTAAAAATTAAATACCTAGTTTTCTTATCACTATTATTATATACCATGGTTCATTTACTGGTGGTATTGCAATAAATGATCAACAGTGTTGGAAAAACGGTGTTACATAATGACAACATACCCTTTTCTAGTAATGATTAATCTAATTAATGACATTTGCGTACATTACAACGATGTTACTGATGTGTTTAATGTAACATGGCATGCTACTTTTGATGTGGACAGCGCCAGAAACGCATCAAGATCACTGCAAGAATTATTTTTTTTACTAACGAAAGCAACAACCAGCACCACACTAAAATGAACTTGATTGTAAATGGGAAGAGGCAACATCACACAGCAAACAACGTGTAGGCTAAAAAAGGAGCAAAGACAGTCATTGAAGCACGGCGTGGCGAAGTGGGTAGAGTGGCTGTGCCGAGTGTTGCTGGTTACTGGGGTTCAATCCCCACCTTCTACCTTCCTAGTCACGTCCGTTGTGTCCTTGGGCAAGACACTTCACCCTTTGCCTCTGATGGCTGCTGGTTAGCGCCTTGCATGGCAGCTCCCGCCATCAGTGTGTGAATGGGTAAATGTGGAAATACTGTCAAAGCGCTTTGAGTACCTTGAAGGTAGAAAAGCGCTATACAAGTATAACCCATTTAATTCATTTATTTATTCAATATTTTTATTAACTAGTGCTTACACAATCCAGTGAAAAGAACAGATTGTGATTTTCTCCCTTTTCTCCGTTGCTCACCCTTATGCTGCACGCGCCAATACCGTACTGGCCTGATTTGCATATTTGTTGTTGTGTGCCTGTCCGCTTCGCGGTTTGATTGACATGATGAAACAGCCCGCCCCTCAATTGTTTTGAGGGGCGGGCTGATAAATGCCAGATTACCGGTACAAAACACACGTTTCTAAACGACAGAGTGTTAGCAATGTGGGACATCTCAATTTGCGGGACATGTGAAAAGTAATGAAAATGCGTGATTGTCTCGCTTATCTGGTCACCCCATTCTTTACCTGAGAATGCAACACTTCAATCACATTGTATGCAAACTCTGTGGGAGGGTCTTACTTGCAGTCATCCCATGTCACATCCTGTTCATGGAACTTTAAATTAAAAGCCCCCTTTTGTTTTAAACATAGCTTTCTCATTTTGAATCTGGTTGGTGATAGAATAGAGGAGAGCAACTGCTTGACTGACAGCGTCAAGAGCCAATAAAATTTGGGTTGGCACATAAAGAGGGCACACTAGATGGGGGCGGGGGGCTGAATTTCTACCTCAATTTGGCACCTATTAATTGTACCTATTATTTGAAAACATACCTGTACAACAAAAATGCTCTGAATTTCTGTCTCTCAGAAGTCACAAAATTCCTGAACGTACCATGTCAGCTTTTTTCTTCAGTCTTCGGAACAAGCTGAGAAGGTTGTTGTTCTCCTTTTGTTTCTTTGTCTTAAAGGGCATGTCTTCCAGATGTTGTACAGGAGTCACATTGGCTATCGGCACACAAGACAAGAAAAAAGTAGTTTGAGTTGTTGGTCTATGACAGTGGTTCTTAACCTGGGTTCGATCCAACCCTCGGGGTTCGGTGAGTCGGCCTCAGGGG
The DNA here is from genome assembly GCF_033978785.1 of Entelurus aequoreus. Taxonomy (NCBI): domain Eukaryota; kingdom Metazoa; phylum Chordata; class Actinopteri; order Syngnathiformes; family Syngnathidae; genus Entelurus; species Entelurus aequoreus. The sequence continues at coordinate 56,527,242 of NC_084737.1, forward strand.
TTCGGTGGAGGTCAAAACACACCCGACTCATCGTGTAAATACAAACTTCTCCCTATCGGCGTATTACGGATACGGCAACAGCTGACTGGTTTGCAGGTGTGTAATTTGTTGTGCGTTTATGCACTGTGTTGGTTTTGTTGTTTGAGCAAGGTGATGTTCATGCACGGTTCATTTTATGCACCAGTAAAAAAACATGGTAACACTTTAGTATGGGGAACATATTCACCATTAATTAGTTGCTCATGAACATGCAAATTAGTAACACATTGGCTCTTAACTAGTCATTATTAAGTACGTATTAATGCCTTATTCGGCATGGCCTTATTATAACCCTGACCCTAACCCTGACCAAATAACTCTAAATTACGTCTTTATTACTTAAAATATGTTCCCCTAGTGTCCAAATAACTCTAAATTAAGTCGTTGTTACTTAGAATATGTTCCCCATACTAAAGTGTTACCAAAAACATATAACGTTGTCTTGAATTTGAAAAAAAAAACATTTTATTTTTCACTAAAGAAGGGTTCGGTGAATGCGCATATGAAACTGGTGGGGTTCGGTACCTCCAACAAGGTTAAGAACCACTGGTCTATGACTAACGACTGATGACTGTATTTAATTGTCCCTTGTAGTAAACATGGTGTAATTGACTACAGTATTTTGTTGGGGCATGTTTAAGACTTGACTTGGGAGGCAAACAAATCCAAAATGAATAAAACTGTTCTATGGATTTGGATGGACTACAGCAGTGGTTAGAAAATATTTCATTTAATTGTATTACACTAATGAGAACCTGATAATAGCAATTTATCTGTTTTAAGTATATTGCATGATTTCCTGGCACAAACGTTCTGCACACAAACACCAGATGGTCAAAATAGAGATGAGAAAGAATCTACAAAACTCAAAATAATGTCCAAGTTAAGTTTGTTGAATCATTTTGTAACATATTAATAAGACTGCTCAGTCTGTGTGATTTTTAAAACAGGGGAATAACTTCATATGATACATGCCTGCGAATAATTAATAAGTCATATTTAGGGAGTTATGATTTTTATTCGTGTTAATCAACTTTTTCAACTCTGAAGTTTCTGTCCCAGGTACAGATTAAGCGTTTTCTCGCCGTCTTGATGTGCTTGACTTGTTGGAGTGTAAAACAATGGTCAGCCATACAATGACCTTGATTTGCTGTCAATAGCCGTGTGTACATGGACAACATTTATTTAATCTGATCATCATTCACATTAGAATGTTCCTGTGTACATGGGCCCTGGAAAAAATTATCTGGTTATGACGTGCATTTTCATAAATCACACCCAAAATCGGAATACTTTACTTTGACATGCGCAGAACCTAACATAAACGGAAAGGTGTGTTATTATTCGTGCTATGTCGCCATCTTTTGGACGAGTTTGCTCACTGCTGGTACTGAATAAGCAGTGACTTCCACTGTAAACAAACATGGCTTTGTGCATTTCTGCTTGTCCGATGTTATCAGGGTATTTATTTATCATTTTTTCCTTCTGTACTTTTTTCTATTTTTGAGCTGTTCTGTGCTTTTTATGTTATGATTATGTATGGGTTGCGGCGTGTCTTCATGTTACAACAAGAGGCTAGCAGTTCGAACTTGGATTAGCTGTAAAGTCTTGAATAAAACAGCTCGATAAAGGGGATCTGCACTTTTTTTCGGAATGTTTGCCTATCGTTCACAATCATCATCAACACACGTGTCTTTTTGTTAGGATTTTAAAGATGATAAAAAAAAGCTTGCAAGATGCGGCGAATGGGAGTCACCGTTGTAGCCTTCAGAGCCCTCTAAAACAACTTCCAAACCCTCCATTAATGTTTTATATACACACTGCAAGTCTATATATAATGTAGTAACAGACACGATCATAACAATATGTAATATGTACAATATTTACCGTACTTTGGTCATTTATTCGGCGCATTTATTTCCGTTTCCATAGCAGCACAATTCTGACTTCCTGCAACAAATGTGTTCCTACTCCCGGAATCAAACGTGAGTGTGTTTTCTAATTATGGCAGACGTGGTAACAGACAACCTTAAAACCTCCGAATTCGGGAGATGGGGGTGGAGGGGGTTGAGGTGGGCGGGGTTAGGGGGGGCAGGGTTTGGTGGTAGCGGGGTGTGTATATTGTAGCGTCCCGGAAGAGTTAGTGCTGCAAAGGATTCTGGGTATTTGTTCTGTTGTGTTTATGTTGTGTTACGGTGCGGATGTTCTCCCGAAATGTGTTTGTCATTCTTGTTTGGTGTGGGCTCACAGTGTGGCGCATATTTGTAACAGTGTTAAAGTTGTTTATACGCCCGCCCTCAGTGTGACCTGTATGGCTGTTGATCAAGTATGCCTTGCAGTCACTCATGTGTGTGTAAAAACCGCATGTATCATGTGATTGGGTCGGCACGCTGTTTGAATGGAGGAAAAGCGAATGTGACAACAGGTTGTAGAGGACGCTAAAGACAGTGTCTTTAAGGCACGCCCCCAATATTGTTGTCCGGGTGGAAATCGGTAGAAATTCGGGAGAATGGTTGCCCCGGGAGATTTTCAAAGGGGCACTGAAATTCGGGAGTCTCCCGGGAAAATTGGGAGGGTTGGCAAGTATGCAACAAAGACAACTATTTTTGGACCAATGAGGATTCACAACCTTATCTTTTTTAAACTACAAAACCAGTGAGGTTGGCACGTTGTGTAATTCGTGAATAAAACCTGAATACAATGATTTGCAAATCATTTTCAACTTATATTCAATTGAACAGACTGCAAAGACAGGATATTTAATGCTCGAACTGAGAAACAAAATTTTTTTTTTTGCAAATAATCACTAGCTTAGAAATTACTGGCAACATCTTTGTTTACCCAAATCAACTGGAAACATCCCTGGTCAGCTTGACCAAACAGACAACTGTCCATTTAGTAAGTCACTATACTATTGTTCATGATACATGCAGCACATCACCGTACACTACAGTGCAAATGCTGCCTGGCTAGCTGTGCACAAACAAAATGTGGGCTATTACTTTACACATACTGTGATATGATTGTTCATGTTTTTCAGTCAGTACAAACTGGTGTTCTATCGCAGTGTTTCAAGCGTGTTTCGTTTTGACGTAGAAGCTAGCTTATCTCTTTCCATAGTTAGCTTTTACGGCTAATACCGTAGCACGCCGATGTGTTAGTACGCTAGAAAAAGAGTTCCCCGGAGATCGGTAGGTTGTGAGTTCAAACACCGGCCGAGTCATACCAAAGACTATAAAAATGGGACCCAGCATCAAGGGTTGGAATTGGGGGTTAAATCACCAAAAATGATTCCCGACCGCGGCCACCGCTGCTGCTCACTGCTCCCCTCACCTCCCAGGGGGTGAACAAGGGGATGGGTCAAATGCAGAGGACAAATTTCACCACACCTAGTGTGTGTGTGACAATCATTGGTACTTTAACTTTAACTTTAAGTATTGTTGGCGGTTCTTGAATGCATTTTTAAAGTGATTTAGAGGTAGAATTGATTGCTCCCATTAGCTGTAGCTTCTATAAGTTAGAATGCAAAGAAAAAAAACAGACTTTTGTCTTCTTGTCTCTCATAATGATTATGAACTATAGGTAACATTCCAAAAAAAGTGCAGTTTTGTCTTTAAGACGGAAACTGGACACCTCCTTTTATTGTTACATCGACACATATGACACTCCATACCATACTTTTGTTTTTCTCATTTTAAAGCAACAAACTCAACAGCATATAACACTACTTTTGTACATGTTGAATGGGGGGAGACAGCAGCAAGACAATCGCTCCATTCCGAGACTATAAAATGTAGTCCCCCTCCACCACCAAAGTATAGCTGAGATGAAAGACATGCGCAGTAAGGATGATTCCAAACTGAGTTTCGGAAGATGTGTTTTCATGCGTTACAATCCGAATGACTGTTGGCATAAACCACCCATCTTGATCGGAAGGAAATTTTGATGCGAACATGTGTGATCGGGTCAGAATATTCCGAATAGTGTGTTTACATGAAGCATATTTATTCCGGTTAGGCTTTTTAATCTGATTAAATGTGTCAATGTGCACATAGTTATTGTGTTTGGGTTTGTTTAACCAAAGCTGATTGGTTCCCATTGAAATCTGCTTTATCTCTTAGCTGCAGACGAGACTCCACTACTGCTAGCCCGTTGTTGTTACAATAATTGTGATATTTACTTTTCAAAAACACCCTCAGGATAAAGGTAGATTGATATTCTTTCTTTGTAAGAAGGAGTTTGCTAACTACTACAGCATCTGAACCACCCAGTTGCTGCCACAGCCAATGTTAGCAGCGAGAATGTTTGGAATTTAGCAAGACATAACTTTAGCTTATTATCAAATTAAACTGGGGAACACAACTTTTTTGGGTCATATATTAAACGTTCGATCTGGCACAATGATGTGTGAAACTGAGGGCTTTTCTCAGCATTTTGGGGCGAAATTAAAAGAGATTAATTAAACAAAGTCATGTTAAAATAATGAATCCATTTGTTTAATGGCCTGACACCACTAAACTTAAACATTACTCACTTGTCAGATGATTTTCTTTTTACAAGAAGGTACAGAATAGGGACTTTTCAACAGTTGCATTTTTGTGCTAATTTGATTGCATCTTGCGATGTGGTGTACGAGGCCAACAGTGATTTTTTTTTTAATTCCTATTTGCCATCGTAACTACCACTAAATGAACTGCCTGTGGGTAAAACAAGTCACATACAGTAGATTATTGATATAAGTAGGGTCTACATTTTTCAGATAGTCTGAATTTGTTTGCTTTCATACTCTCCTCAGGAAGAGTTTTTAGACATAAAACACACACTGTTTGTTCCACATTTCCTACCGTATACAAAGTAAACCCAAAGGCTATGTCTTCATCAAATTTCCTGATCTTTTTTGTTCCGCTTATCGTTATTTGTTTTCCTTGCCTTCAGACGCCTTTTGTTTATACTTGCCACAAATGTATCCCCTTTTCTCCTCCACTAGTGTTCCTGTGTACTTTACTGGGTTGAACAGGCAGCCTTTTGGTTAATTTGGGCACTGCTGCCACCTGCACTTCACCGTCTACTATTTGAGAAGTATCAGTGTACATGGATGATGTTGGTATGAACGTAAAGACTTTGATTGTTGTTGCAGGTGTGAAAATGTACAAAACCCCAAAAAAGTGAAGTTGGCACGTTGTGTAAATGGTAAATAAAAACAGAATACAATGATTTGCAAATCCTCTCCAACCTACAGTATATACAACTGAATAGACTGCAAAGACAAGATATTTAATGTTCGAACTGAGAAACTTGAATTTTTTTTGAGAATAATCGTTAACTTAGAATTTAATGGAAGCAACACATTGCAAAAATGTTTGCACAGGGGCATTTTTACCACTGTGTTACATGGCCTTTCCTTTTAACAACACTCAGTAAACATTTCGGAACTGAGGAAACCAATTTTTGAAGCTTTTCAGGTGGAATTATTTCCCATTCTTGCTTGATGTACAGCTTAAGTCTCTGTTGTCTTATTTTACGCTTCATAATGCTCCACACATTTTCAATGGGAGACAGGTCTGGACTACAGGCAGGCCAGTCTAGTACCCGCACTCTTTTGCTACAAACACGTAACACGTAACGCGTGCAGAATGTGGCTTGGCATTGTCTTGCTGAAATAAGCATGAAAAACACGTTGCTTGCATGGCAACATATGTTGCTCCAAAACCTGTATGTACCTTTCAGCATTAATAGTGCCTTCACAGATGTGTAAGTTACCCATGTCTTGGGCACTAATACACCCCCATACCATCACAGATGCTGGCTTTTCAACTTTGCGCCTATAACAATCCGGATGGTTCTTTGGTCCGGAGGAAACGACATCCACAGTTTTCAAAAACAATTTGAAATGTGGACTCGTCAGACCACAGAACACTTTTCCACTTTGTATCAGTCCATCTTAGAAGAGCTCAGGCCCAGCGAAGCCGACAGCGTTTCTGGGTGTCGTTGATAAATGGCTTTTGCTTTCCTTTGTAGAGTTTTAACTTGCACTTACAGATGTAGCGACAAACTGTAGTTACTGACAGTGGTTTTCTGAAGTGTTCCTGAGTCCATGTGGTGATATCCTTTACACACTGATGTCGGTTTTTGATGCAGTACCGCCTGAGGGATCGAAGATCACAGGCATTCAATGTTGGTTTTAGGCCTTGCCGCTTCCGTGCAGTGATTTCTCCAGATTCTCTGAACCTTTTGATGATATTACGGACCGTAGATGGTAAAATCACAAAATTCCTTGCAATAGCTCGTTGAGAAATGTTGTTCTTAAACTGTTCGACAATTTGCTCACGCATTTGTTGACAAAGTGGTGACCCTCGTCCCATCCTTGTTTGTGAATGACTGAGCATTTCATGAAAACTGCTTTTATACCCAATCATGGCACCCACCTGTTCGTAATTACCTGTTCACCTGTGGGATGTTCCAAAATAAGTGTTTGATGAGCATTCCTCAACTTTCTCAGTCTTTTTTGCCACTTGTGCCAGGTTTTTTTATACATGGTGCAGGCATCAAATTCTAAATGAGCTAATATTTGCAAAAAATAACAAAGTTCACCAGTTCAAACATTAAGTATTTTGTCTTTGCAGTCTATTCAATTGAATATAGGTTGAAAAGGATTTGCAAATCATTGTATTCTGTTTTTATTTAACATTTACACAACGTGCCAACTTCACTGGTTTTGGGGTTTGTAAAATGCAAAACCCCCACAAAACACTTGTATGTATGTAGAGAAATACTTTGATTTGTAACATTGAGCGAGGTAATACCCTCAGAATTCAACAACGATTTCAAATTAGAAATGGTCTCAGCTGACGAGATGCTTATAAAATTGAGCGCGCTCCACTTAAACAAGGCCACCGCCTTGACAATATCCCCTCCAGATTCCTCAGGGACTCTGCCACCACCATTGCCCCGATCATCACACACATAATAAACCTCTCAATAAAACAAGGCCAAGTACCAAAAGATTTCAAGATAGCAAGAGTAACTCCCCTTTTTAAAAAAGGAAGCAAATTAGAACCTGGTAACTACCGACCTGTTTCTATTCTCAGTTCCATTTTGAAAGTAATAGAAAAAATAGTTTAAGAACAGGTCGATAGATACCTTGCTACTAAAAAACTCATGTACAAATTCCAATCCGGCTTCAGAACTAACCACTCCACTGACACATGCCTTCTCTATCTGACCGACCACATCACACATGAGGTGGACGCGGGCAAATACTGCGGCATGGTCATGCTGGACCTTCAGAAGGCCTTTGACACCGTTAACCACGCTATACTGTTGGATAAGCTCAGAGCAATCGGATATGATAAAACATCATCGAGCTGGATGCAATCTTACTTGGAGGGGAGGAAACAGGTGGTAGAGGTGAACGGCACCGTGTCCCCCCCCCCTATCAGTAAGCTGTGGAGTCCCCCAAGGCAGTATATTGGGGCCTTTAATGTTCCTAATATACGTAAACAACATGTCATCGGCATGCGACTGGGAATTGTTCCTGTTCGCGGATGACTCTGCCCTGCTGGTATCCGACAAGGACAAGTCATAGGTGGAAAAAATCCTCAGTGCTGAACTCCGTAGTATTTGCATCTGGCTCGCTGACAATAAGCTATCCATACACTTAGGTAAAACAGAATCCATCCTATTTGGGTCCCAAATCAACCTTAAGAAAGTCAGTGACTTCACTATAAAGGTGGGTGACATTGTTATCACCAGGAAAGATGAGGTCACCGACCTAGGTTCCATTCTAGAGGCTAATCTTTCCTGTGATAAAATGGCAACCAAGGTAATCAAACAGGTCAACCAACGAACACGATTTCTCTACAGAATCTCCTCTCTGGTCCACAAAAGCACCATGAAGATTCTAACGGGAACTCTCATTCAACCCTTTTTCGATTACGCATGCACCTCCTGGTACCCTAGCACCTCCAAAACCCTCAAATCTAGACTCCAAACATCTCAGAACAAGCTAGTCAGGTTACTTCTAGACCTCCACCCCAGATCACACCTCACTCCTACCCACTTCTCCAAAGTGGGCTGGCTCAGGGTGGAGGACAGAGTAAAACAACTTGCACTGAGCCTAGTCTATAAAATCCGCTACACCTCCCTGATACAGAAGTACATGTCAAACTACTTCCATAACGTAAATGTCCGCCATAACCACAACACCAGGGGGAGCTCCACTAACCACGTTAAACCCAGATTCCAATCTAACAAAGGTCTTAACTCATTCTCTTTCTATGCCACATCAATATGGAATGCACTCCCAACAGGTGTAAAAGAAAGTGCATCTATCCTCCTTCAAAACCGCACTAAAAGAACACCTCCAGGCAACTACAACACTAGACTAACACCCTCCCACTTCCCCGGATTGTAAATAATCAAATGTAAATAATCAAATGTATAGACTTGTTCTTATGCTTTCTGAACTCACTATGTTCACTGCTCGCCGTACATATCCTACCAAGTCAGACCTACACTGTTTCAATGTCCATTTCTCAGATGATGCAATTGTTGATGACTGAAGTGCTGATATCAAGCAAACCTAACCCACAAACGCCCCAAACCCCCCCTCACTACACATCACACCCCCGGATTGTAAATAATGTAAATAATTAAATGTATATACTCTGATGATTAACTTATGTGATGACTGTATTATGCTGATAGTATATATTTGTACCATGAATTGATTAACGTGGACTCCGACTTTAACAAGTTGAAAGACTTATTCGGGTGTTACCATTTAGTGGTCAATTGTACGGAATATATACTGTACTGTGCAATCTACTAATAAAAGTTTCAGTCAATCAATCAATCAAAAAAGAAAGTGTCCTTGTCTCACCTGCTGCATTTGTACTGGGTTGATATTGATCAACCAACTGATTTTTATCAGTTCGGCCTTCTGCATACAATTCCCTTAGTCCATGCTCATTTAAAGTCTTGTTGATGTCCAGTGGCTCATGGGACCGATCGTCTCGCAGAAGGACAGTTGTCTTGACTCTTAAATCACACTTTTCACATAACACTGGAAGAAGCCTCTCTATGGGCACCTGTGGGCTTACTCTCACTACAGTCTTGTGGCACTTGTTGTAATTGATCAAAAGACGAACAGTCACCTGCAAAAGTTTGAGAAAAAAATCATGACACAAATTATGAACAGTACAGTCAGTTTATACTTACAGTATGCACAGAAACTTGTGGTGTAATTCATGTACAGTTCCAGTGTCGTAAAGACAAATGTCATATCCCAAAGTTGTCAGGCTTGTCCCTGACTGTTTGGTTAAGTTTTAGTTTTTCCTCTGTTTGTTTTATTTCCTGTAAGCACTCTTATTTTGGTTCAGTTTCCTGTTTGTCTCTCTGAGTGCTGTCCCCTCAGCTGTGGCTGATTGGCACCTGGCCACACCTGGTGTCAACCAGTCAGCTGCTATTTAAACCTGCCTTCCCCTCCAGTCAGTGCTGGATTATTGTCGATATCAGTGTAGCTGTATGCGGTAAGCTATATTTTGTAGCTGTTTGTAGCTTACTGTCTTTTTGTTCCTAGTTCCTGTTTGCTGGATCCCTGTTCACTGTTTCCATTTTGTCCATTCCTAGTTCCTGGTTTGTGTCCTTTCTTTATTTTTTTATATTTTGGACATTAAATCATGTTTTCTCACACAATGCCTGCCGCCTTCTCTGCATCTAAAGTGGACCCCGACTTAAACAAGTTGAAAAAGTTATTCGGGTGTTACCATTTAGTGGTCAATTGTACGGAATATGTACTTCACTGTGCAACCTACTAATAAAAGTCTCAATCAATCAATCAATCTTGGGGTTCGTCACCAACACACTCTGACAAAAGTAACAGGTAATGGTCCAAAAGCAGCATCTTTGAAGCAAGCATTCAAAGATAACCCATCCTTGTGCCTACTTCACGTTTATGTCAACAACCCGTTTAAGTCCACCAATTTAAGTCCTAGGGTATCATCTGAATTCTTAACCTTTAAGACTTTGGGGCCCAAATTTTTCCACCACAGAGGGACCCAGGGCCCACTCAAATACTAACGCTGAATTACTCTTAATTTTAATTGTATTCAATAATTATATCTAACCTACCTACAGTTTAAGAGGATGAACATTGTCAAATTATATGAAAGCATGTGTTAATCAAAAAGATTATTATCAAGGCTTACGTCAAGCTGGTTACAAAAATAAGTACTACCGGTAATCAAATATACTGCAAAAGAAGGGACTCATACAAATGATGAAAAATAAAATGTACATACAAGTATGCAGTGCCAAACATCCATCCATCCATTTTAACCAAATAAATAATAATAATAATAATAATAATATCCATCCATTTTCTACCGCTTATTCCCTTCGGGGTCGCGGGGGGCGCTGGAGCCTATCTCAGCTACAATCGGGCGGAAGGCGGGGTACACCCTGGACAAGTCGCCGCCTCATCGCAGGACCAACACAGATAGACAGACAACATTCACACTCACATTCACACACTAGGGCCAATTTAGTGTTGCCAATCAACCTATCCCCAGGTGCATGTCTTTGGAGGTGGGAGGAAGCCGGAGTACCCGGAGGGAACCCACGCAGTCACGGGGAGAACATGCAAACTCCACACAGAAAGATCCCGAGGCTGGGATTGAACTCACGACTACTCAGGACCTTCGTATTGTGAGGCAGACGCACTAACCCCTCTGCCACCGTGCTGCTTAATAATAATATATGTTTCTTAAATAAAAACTGTCAATACAATTTAAGTGAAAGGGAAAATCCAGCTATACAGTCGTATTTGGGCAGTCATATTTTTTGCGCCGAAGAAACTTCTCGATGACTTTAGCTCCAAACTTCTTCTGTTTGTTTGATATTGTCATTACTGCCACAAGTGTTGGAAACGTGTATTACAAGTGAATACTGCTGCGACCCACACGGACCACAGCTGAGAAACAGATATATTTTTTGCAGTCCTCTGGGGGGGCCCTATGATTAAGAAATACTGATCTAAAAAAACTATGCGTGTAATTCTGTCTAAAAGTCTATGAACACCAGAAACCCCAATTATGGTTTACATACAAAATTATTCAAATGCATTGGTGATGTCTGACGCTGCAGGAAAGCGTTCACTGCTTTTTGTTTGACTTGTTAACTCTTTCTTGTTTTTATGCAACACATTATGTACACTTAAACGTTTAAAGCGAAACATTTCAACGACATGCACTGTTATTAGCATTAATCTGTCATTAATCAGCTGTCCATGTTTTGGTCCTTACCCTCACGACATATCCGCGTTCAAAGGTTTCAGCGTGGGCGGGTCTGTACGTCCTGAAAGGCGTGGGAACAGTGGGATATTTGCAAAGCTTTACATTTCGGGAAACATTTAGATTCAACATTTAGATTTAGATTTACCATTTAAACTCAACATTTAGATTAGCCAAACATTTGACGAGACATTTGCCATTTAGATGTAGATTTAACATTTAAATTTAACAAATAGGGTTAGATTTAACATTTAGGTTTAACATTTTAATTTAGATTTAGCATTAATATAAAATATGAATGTAGATTTAAAGGCCTACTGAAATTATTATTTTTTATTTAAACGGGGATAGCAGATCTATTCTATGTGTCATACTTGATCATTTCGCGATATTGCCATATTTTTGCTGAAAGGATTTAGTATAGAACAACGACGATAAATATTGCAACTTTTGGTATCTGATTAAAAAAAGGCTTGCCCCTACCGGAAGTAGCGTGACGTAGTCAGTTGAACATATACGCAAAGTTCCCTATTGTTTACAATGATGGCCGCATGAAGTGAGAGAGATTCGGACCGAGAAAGCGACAATTTCCCCATTAATTTGAGCGAGGATGAAAGATTTGTGGATGAGTAAAGTGCAAGTGAAGGACTAGTGGGGAGTTGAAGCTATTCAGATAGGGAAGATGCTGTGAGAGCCGGGGGTGACCTGATATTCAGCTGGGAATGACTACAACAGTAAATAAACACAAGACATATATATACTCTATTAGCCACAACACAACCAGGCTTATATTTAACATGCCACAAATGAATCCTGCATAAAAACACCTGCGTGTTTGTTATGCTAGCTCCTAGCTCCTCTGCTAGCTCCTAGCTCCATAGAACACGCCAATACAATTCAAACACCTGATCAACACACACAATCACTCAGCCCAAAAGACCGTTCACCTAACCCAAGGTTCATAAAGCTTATATATTTTTAAAAAGTTACGTACGTGACGCGCACGTACGGTACGGTATGTGTTATGCTAGCTCCTAGCTCCTATGCTAGCTCCTAGCTCCATAGAACACGCCAATACAATTCAAACACCTGATCAACACACACAATCACTCAGCCCAAAAGACCGTTCACCTAACCCAAGGTTCATAAAGCTTATATATTTTTAAAAAGTTACATACGTGACGCGCACGTACGGTACGGTACATGTTATGCTAGCTCCTAGCTCCTATGCTAACTCCTAGCTCCATAGAACACGCCAATACAATTCAAACACCTGATCAACACACACAATCACTCAGCCCAAAAGACCGTTCACCTAACCCAAGGTTCATAAAGCTTATATATTTTTAAAAAAGTTACGTACATACGCAAAAAAAAGTTGCGCACATACGGTCAAGCGATCAAATGTTTAGAAGCCAAAGCTGCATACTCACAGTAGCACGTCTGCGTCTTTGTCATCCAAATCAAAGTAATCCTGGTAAGAGTCTGTGTTGTCCCAGTTCTCTACAGGCGTCTGTGTATCGAAGTCAAAAGTCCTCCTGGTTAGAGTCTCTGTTATCCGAGTTCTTCCATCTTGACTGCATCTTTCGGGAATGTAAACAAAGAAGCGCCGGCTGTGTACTGTTGTGGCTGACTACGTTCGAAAAATACGTCCATTTCGCACCGACAACTTTCTTCTTTGCTTGCTCAGCTTCCTTCTCCATAATGCAATGAACATGATTGAAACAGATTCACGAACACAGATGTCCAGAATACTGTGGAATTATGAAATGAAAACGGAGCTTTTTCGTATTGGCTTCAATGTGGAAGGCATACCCGTGTTCCCCGGGCTACGTCACGCGCATACGTCATCCTCAGAGGCGTTTCGAACCGGAAGTTTAGCGGCAAATTTAAAATGTCACTTTATAAGTTAACCCGGCCGTATTGGCATGTGTTATAATGTTAAGATTTCATCATTGATATATAAACTATCAGACTGCGTGGTCGGTAGTAGTGGGTTTCAGTAGGCCTTTAACATTTAGTTTTAACATTCTCATTTAACTTTTAGATATAGATGTAACATTTAGATATACCATTTAGAATAGCTTTTATATTTGGAGAGACATTTAGATTTAGATTTAGACTCAACATTCATATCTAACATTTTGATCTAACATTTAGGTTTAACATTCACCTTTAACATACATATTTAACATTTTGATTTGGCATTCAGATTTGGCGATAAATTCAAATTTTACATTTAGATTTAACATTTGGATTGAGATTCAACCTTTTAACATTTAGTTTGGAAATTAATTTAAAATGTAAATGTACAATTGGATTAGCTTTAAATTTGATGATATATTTAGATCGCCAAGGAGGGCATGGTGCGTGTGGGAGAGTGGCCGTGCCAGCAACCTGAGGGTTCCTGGTTCGATCCCCAGCTTCTACCAACCTAGTCACGTCCGTTGTGTCCTTGAGCAGGACACTTCACCCTTGCTCCTGATGGGTCGTGGTTAGAGCCTTGCATGTCAGCTCCCGCCATCAGGGTGTGAATGGGTGAATGTGGAAATTCACCCATTCCTGCATGTTCTGAACTAGACCGTTGCCATCGATCTTAGAGGTAGTGTCATAAATAGTTTTTAAGATGTTTATTTCATGTAGGAAACGTTTGAAAGTATAGACAGTGGCGATTGTGATCTATTTATGCACTACAGTATGTAAATATCAATTTAATAAGGGAATGCAGCAATCGGTCTCTGATAGTCAAGACAATTTGTATTACTCTATTTTTCATTTTTCACCGGCATGTCTATGGAGAAATGTAAAGTAAATGATTGTCTTGCCACAACTCAGTGTTGAAGGGGAACTACACTTTTTTTCCAAATTTCGCCCATCAATTGCAATCTTTATGTGAGATGCGCACACAAATATCTTTCCCTTTTCTGTGAATTCTGAAGCTTAAAAAACTGCTAGTACAAGGTGGCTCACAATTCAGGCAATGGGATTCATCTATTCTGGCCATAAAGCGCTGATAAAAACTATCCAAAAACCGCAAACAACCCTCCATTTACATGCCGTGACCCTTATATTAACCAAATTAGAGCGACATTGTTATTGTATTTCTCTGGCGTCGTGACACATCGCCAGGTTGTGAGTTCAAACCCCGGCCGAGTCATATCAAAGACTATAAAAATGGGACCCATTACCTCCACCGCTGCTGCCCACTGCTCCCCTCACCTCCCAGGGGGTGATCAAGGGTGATGGGTCAAATGCAGAGAATAATTTCGGCACACCTAGTGTGTGTGTGACAATCATGGGTAGTTTAACTTTAACTTTAACTTGCTCACACTGCTCCTTCGACCACTGGCGAGTAGTCAGCTACTAGCTACTAGCTCGCTCATGATGTTGAAATGAAAATAAAGAAGAAGCTTCTGCTGCTTCTTCTTTATTGCCTTTTGAGTCTGGAAAAGTTAATGCAAGGAAACAAATCATGTTAGAAGGTTGGTCAACTTTGAAAATCTACACTCTACTAACTTAAGAGTTGACACTAAATGGCTGTCATTAAATGGAACACAGCAAAAAATCGCAACATCGCAAATCGTCTTTTTTTTATTTGAGGAATTAGTATTATTCTGAATTTGGCAGCTCAAGAAAGAAACAACATCCCATCAGTCGGCACCCCAGTGATTGTAGACATTGTAATCTTGTTATTTGAAACATTTAGCGCATAACAACGAACATCGTTTATTTGTGCTCTGTGAAATTAATATACCCAGAAGTAGTTTTGGTGCTTAAAATGACCAAAATATGGCACATATTACATGTTATCATGAATGTCCCTGTTATTACATTACATATATACCGTATTTTTTGGACTATAAGGAGCACTTAAAATCCTTTCATTTTCTCAAAACTCAACAGTGCGTCTTACAAACGTATAACCCAGTGCGCTAATGTACAGAAACATTTTGGTTGTGCTTACCGACCTCGAAGCTACTTTATTTGGTACATGATGTAATGATAAGTGTGACGAGTAGATGGCAGTCACACATAAGAGATACATGCAGACTGCAATATGATGGCAGTCACACATAAGAGATACACTATATTGCCAAAAGTATTTTGCCACGTGCCTTGACTCACATATGAACTTGAAGTGCCATCCCATTCCTAACCCATAGGGTTCAATATGATGTTGGTCCACTTTTTGCAGCTATTACAGCTTCAACTCTTCTGCGAAGGCTGTCCACAAGGTTGCGGAGTGTGTTTATAGTAATTTTTCACCATTCTTCCAAAAGCGCATTGGTGAGGTCACACACTGATGTTGGTGGAGAAGGCCTGGCTCTCAGTCTTTGTTGTAATTCATCCCAAAGGTGTTCTATCGAGTTCAGGTCAGGACTCTGTGCAGGCCAGTCAAGTTCATCCACACCAGGAAGGGGCCCGCTCCAAACTGTTCCCACAAGGTTGGGAGCATGGAATTGTCCAAAATGTTTTGCAATCCTGAAGTATTCAAAGTTGCTTTCACTGGAACTAAGGGGCCAAGCCCAGCTCCTGAAAAACAACCCCACACCATAATTCTGATAATTTGGATGTGTGGCCAAATACTTTTGGCAATATAGTGTACGTGTAGACTGCAATGTGACTCAAGTAAACAACACCAAAATTGAATATGTTCCATTGAAAATATAGAACATTACACACGCGTTCAAAAATCTATCAAAATGTTTTACTACGACTTTGGTAAGCTATGAAGCCACACCGCTTGATGGATTGTACTGTGCTTCAACATACGAGTATTGTTATGGTGTGTATAAGGTAAGACATATTTTCTGGCGTTTTGTTTCGCGATATTATGCAAAAGCAACTTTTATTAACTTCTGGTACATGCTGATCTGTATTTGGGAACTGCATAAGTCATGAAAATGTGCGCGTGTCCGCCTTTGTAGTCTGTGCCGACACCATATAGTCGATAAGCTTCTTCTTTTTCTCTATCTTCTTGTTATGGGACATTCATCCTCCGCTGTTGACATTTCTAATATAAAGTGGTGTAAAGTTCTTACTTATATCTGTCAGTAAACTCGCTATGAAAGCGCTAAAACATACCGGTGTAGTGAGTTTACATTATTCACCCAAGGAACTTTAGTTATTAGAGAGTTCTGGTAGGGCGTTTTTTCACGGGACACATTTCCGGCCTTGTTATTGCACTAGTGAGCCACGGGTGATGAGATGTTGCTCCGTTATTGATTGAAGTAAAATCTGAATGTCATTAAAACAGTTAGCTCCATCTTTTGACACTTCTTCCACTCCCGTCCTTGCACGCTACACCGCTACAACAAAGATGACGGGGAGAAGACGCTGCCAAAGGTGAGCCACGTAAAAAAGACCGCCCACAAAACGCCACATCCTGAAGCGACTGACGGAAAACGGCCTTAAATTGGTCTGTAAAACATAATCCATGCAACATTTTGACCAAAGAACCACCATTATATGTTATGTAGACCACAAGGAAGTGTTTTCAATTTAGAAAAAAAAAATCATAATACCGGTATGACCCCTTTAATGTGCCTTATATATGAAAACAGACCTGACTAAACCCGCTCATCGGCAGTGCGCCTTATAATCCGGTGCGGCCTATGGTCCAGAAAATACGGTACTTACAGCATTTAGATAAAACGTTGATGGAGGTTTTTGGATGGTTTTTAGAAGGCTTTATCGGCAGAATGGATCATATCTAGGGATGTCCGATAATGGCTTTTTGCCGATATCCGATATTCCGATATTGTCCAACTCTTTAATTACCGATACCGATATCAACCGATACCGATATCAACCGATATATACAGTTGTGGAATTAACACATTATTATGCCTAATTTGGACAACCAGGTATGGTAAAGATAAGGTACTTTAAAAAAGATAATAATAATAAAATAAGATAAATACATTTTTAAAAAATTCTTGAATAAAAAAGAAAGTAAAACAATAAAAAAACAGTTACATAGAAACTAGTAATTAATGAAAATTAGTAAAATAACTGTTAAACGTTAGTACTATTAGTGGACCAGCACCACGCACAATCATGTGTGCTTACGGACTGTATCCCTTGCAGACTGAATTGATATATATTGATATATAATGTAGGAACCAGAATATTAATAACAGAAAGAAACAACAACAATGGGGGAGGGGGGTTTTTTGCGTTGGTGCACTAATTGTAAGTGCATCTTGTGTTTTTTATGTTGATTTAATAAAAAAAATAAAAAAATAAAAAATAAAAACGATACCGATAATAAAAAACCGATATCGATAATTTCCGATATTACATTTTAACGCATTTAACGGCCTATATTATCGGACATCTCTAATCATATCCCTATTACCTGCATTGTTAGCTGCATTGTTAGCGAGCAGTTTTTTAATGTATAGAATACACAGAAAAGGAAAGATGTGTGTTTTTGCCTGACATAAGGATTGTAAATGATGGGCATAATTCCAAAAAAAGTGCAGTTTCCCTCTGAGTAGGCATTCCAACACGCTGCACAAGAACACTAAAATGTTTTTTACTGATGCACCAATAATTCCAATGGATCCACTCCATCACATTCAACTATTTTTTGACGATATCTGGCCTATATAATCACCACCAAAACGTTAAGATTACGCTCACATCTGCACTGCTAAATGTAAAAATAACGGTAGCCATATTGAATGTTTGCCTTGCATCTGAGAAACTGAAGTAAGGGGGACAGTTTCAACCCAGGAATCTAAACAAGTCCCACTGTAAAAACAAATAATGATCACCTCAGGCATGTTGGGGCTCTTGATGTTGTCCTTCATCCCATGTGACGTCAACACAACCGTTTCTGCTTTCAGAGAGTCCATTGGGGAGTTTGGTTTAAAGTCAAATGTTCTTGTTTCGAGAGAGCATGCATTTGTTTCGGTATGATTTACTGAAAACAGTAAGAAAAAAAAAAGGTAAACAAGCATTAGACAAAATGGGCAAAATATTTACCAGTCAAGACCCAGTAAATGAAGCTTGTACTGTACTGTGTCTTCCTGGCAAGAATATCAACAGATTGTAGTTCTTCTACTGTCAGTTTGCCAACTTTTTCAATCCAATGGACGCGCAGGGGTCACTGTTAATGTCCGTCCTCCTGTCAGGTCACCCTCCTATGAGATAATAAATCACAGAAGGGCTAAATTGTGTGCCTTTGTGAAATGTTTTATTGTATCAATATTCCACCTGGAATTAATAAAGTATATCTAGCTATCTTGCTGAATGTCACAGTATACTGAATACACCAGGGGTGTCAAACTCATTTTAGCTCAGGGGCCACATGGAGGAAAATCATGGCATTAAAACAAAAAAATAAAGACAACTTCAGATTGTTTTCTTTGTCTTACTTTGGCCAAAAATAAAACAAACACATTCTGAAAATATTACAATAAAAATATAGAAAAAAATACAGGCAGCGGTAAAGTTTAGATGCATGAAGGAAAGAAGAAAGTGAATGAATGTTTATAACTGAATACATTTACATATGCATAAAATTTTTAATGAATTAAGTAACGTTTATGACAACCTTTTTCCAAAACACAATATAGAACGTGAGATATAACAGGATAAAGCATACATTTATCATTTGTTTTCAAAACGGTTACAAAAAAGTGGGACCCCAAATATGTACTGTGGGACCAATGTTCCCCCTCAAGCGTCTTCTGCGCACGGCAAATTTATGCCACGCACAAAATCAAATAAAAAAAAAGCGCATAACAAATTTCGACACGACACGGACACGACAGAGAAAACAGTTTTCGTCATCATTGTTCAAATATTGTAACGTCTGTCGAGACGCTTTGAGGACATGAATTCCATCCATCACTTTACTGAGCAAAACTCTTTATTGTCGGCCATAAACACATCACCAGAACATTAGTAAAAAAAATTATATCTATCAAAAGTGGTCATTTTCTGCAGTACAAACCAGACCAAAAGCAACTTTGTTATATCAACAGCAGCCGCTTGCTCTTTCTCACTTGCACCAACACATGCACATATGGCACTTAGCCAATGATGCGTTTACAGCCACACAAAAAGTCGGACAACTCCAACACCACACATAAAGTGTCATTCCAGGTCGTTACACTATGATTTACCAATCAAATGTGTGCTTATTCTAGTGTCATTTATTAGGAATCTTCATTTATAAATATTAATCATGAAATGCTGTTAGTTTATTAAATAAATACTAATAAAAATATATTTTTTACAAACAGTAAGTTGCAGGAATGTACACATGATCCCCTGCTTACATCTCATTGTGCAACATGTGAATGTTTTAATGGGAACTAAATGCAATGTCTGAAAGGGGTACAAAATATTTCCAAAGCAGGACCTCCACCCAGACAAACAGTACAAGTACACAGTTCATGAAAAACAATATTTGTGTTATTGTCATTGTAAGTGGGCCTAAACACTTATATTAGAAAATAACCTCATGGAAATGACTGCTGTCATTTGATTATAATAATAAGAGAATGTTGTCTGTCTATCTGTGTTGGCCCTGCGATGAGGTGGGGACTTGTCCAGGGTGTACCCCGCCTTCCGTCCGAATGCAGCTGAGATAGGCTCCAGCACCCCCCGCGACCCCGAAAGGGACAAGCGGTAGAAAATGGATGGATGGATGGAGATTGAACTTGTTATTTAGTCAGGTTTGAAACAGGTGTGCTGCTGGTGTAGCCACATTGTGCACGTCTGATGTTGCTCACATGGGCTCCACTGAATGCTCAGGGAGTTTTTGCGTTTGCTCACACACATGAAAAATTAGAGGGAACATTGTGTAGGACCCCATTTTTATGACTACATGGGGTCCCTGGGACCTTATTTTGAAAATTGCTAGTACCAACACTAATGGAGTATTGGTGCGTGCAAAACAGCGGCAGCCGGCTGTGGCCTGCGAGCTGGTTCTAATACTAATCAAATATCATCCCATGGATAATTCTTCGGATCTGGCCCGCGGGCCTTGACTTTGACACTAAGGCACTAAGACAAACTAGGTGTAACACTTCAGAACTTGCACTCTTTAACCCTCTACTACAGCTAAAAACACCTCTTTGGGTCCACTCATTGTATTATTTGGATCACAATGACATTTTCGCAGTCAAATTACCTTGCAAAGTGAACAACAAATCTATAATAACAAAAGAAAAATTGTAGGGAAAAAAGTAATTCTACAAAGTCATTACAATAATATGGTACATTATTTACTGAACCTTCTACACTATTTGACCTAATCTATAATTCATAATGTTTGAATATTCTGGAAACACTCCATGCAAAAGCAATGGTCATGCTTTTATTTATTTGTCTGAAGCATGTTTGACCGATTTGCATAAAAAACATCACAGAATGACATAATTCAACATATCTAAAAAGGAGTTGGAAGAAACTGACCTTATTTAATTCTACCCTTCCCCTGTCCCTTCTCCTCATTAGTTCACTTCCTCTGTTTTGCGGTTTCCTTATGTTTTATTCGGGATTGAAAAGAAGATCATAATACATTGATTATTCAAATATAAAGGGAAAAAAGACCCGAAAATAAAAATAGTAATAATAATTAGATGGAAAGGTTTTCTAGGATGGTCACCTGACTGTCACCTGAAAACCACTTTAAAATGTTCAAAATCACTTGATGATTACAAGCACATAACTGTATAGAACACATTTTAACTCTAAAATATGGGTTGTTATGCACTGCAAAAAGTCAGTGTTCAAAAACAAGAAAAAAAAAAAAAAATTAGGGGTATTTTATATGAACTAAGCAAACCTATCTGCTGATAGAACAAGAACATTTGGCTTGTCAAGACTTTCCAAAACAAGTAAAATTAGCTAACCTCAATAAACCCAAAAATACCTTAAAATAAGTATATTCTCACTAATAACTGTACTACTATATGAGTACGTATTTTCTATTGTTTCATTGAAAATAAAACAGCAAAGTCCATTTGGCTGTCATCTGTTTTAATATGAGACACAATTGTGTCAAAGTCATGATTTTTTTTTTCATGCTTGAAATAATAAATTATTACTTTGAAAAAGTAGTTTTATATGTGTTGATGACACAGCTTTGCAACAGTTGATATTCTAGTTTCAAGCATGTTTTACTCAATATAGGTCATAAAATCTCAGCAACAAGCTGTAATATCTTACTGAGATCATTTAGGACCAAAACCCTTACAACAAGTAAAACACTAACATAAAATCTGCTTAGTGAGAAGAATTATCTTATCAGACAGAAAATAAGCAAATATCACCCTTAATTGAGATATTTAATCTTACTTAGATTTCAGTTTTTGCAGTGTGTTGTTCAAATGTAATGTCATTTCAAGTCATGTCCTATTATTTTAATTAGTTAATTACCAATCTGACATCATGAGTGTTATTGAAAGTGCATTTAGTTCTGCTATCCTAGCAACACATTCATTGTCAGTCAGTTCCAAACAAGATTACACTTTCTTTACAGAATAGGATTAATGTCTTTAAAAGAGTGCATGTGTCCATGGCACATATTTAGAAACACTACAACAACCTCAACATCCACACATTTGCTCTGTGGTGACAAAGCAAATTAGTGGAATATCTCATCTGCAATATATCTCATTAATTATATTTTTTTAATTTTTACAATATGCCGATGGCCTATAAAAATGAAGAGGTTGGTCAAAAAAGGCCCCCAGGTAACACTTTGTGCACCAATACCATTGCAAATGTATTTTACCTGTGCGCATTCGTCCCATTTTCTTGCAAAGTGTCCACTCTGTAAAGGAAAAGACGATCCAGACAGGCAGGCAGAAGGGTTGTGTCCCTTGTAATCCCTGTGCACCAGACAGCCTCCTGGCTGCCACACCTCCAAAACGCCCTGCATGGTCAAGTGACACGTTTTCATGCGTGAGCCATGTGTTTCTATGTACACGAGGAGAATACTTCACAGGTGTAGCACATCAACATGTGTTACGACAACCATTCTACCACAAAAAACAGTCATTAGATTAACTGGACATTTGATTTCTGCATGTTTGCTTGTAATGGGACTAAGGGATTATTTTATACTTGGGCAATGCTAAGAAACAAACCAGTTATGATGCCACCTACTCTAATAAAACAGTCTGTGCAAACTTAAAAAGTGCAGGTACTATTAGTGGGTGTTTTGCAAGTGAGCTACTAAAACTGCATCATGTACTTAGAGTTAGACTTTTAGATTCAGACAAGCTTTATTAATTCCCACGGGAAATTGTTTTACACAGTAGCTCAATTACAAGAGGAAAAGATACCCAACACTCTTAAGGACACTAAAAAAAAGGAATAAATAATAAATAAAATACACCGTATTTTCCGGACTATAGGGATATAAATCGCACCCACTAAATTTTAGAAGTAAAATAATGTTTTTTGAAATATTAGCCACACCGGACTATAAATCACGGATATACAGTATATGTTGTGAAATGAGTTATTTACACAGAAATATTTTTTATATGTTTATTTACACACATTAATGTTTTTCAAACAGTGCCTGTAACACGGCAGTAAAACAGAGAATAAAAAAAAACAGAAGTCATCGTCATGGACCCACTAGCTGAAGAAGATACCTCTCCAATCAGTTAAACCAGGGGTGTCCAAACTTTTTCCACTGAGGGCCGCACACGGAAAAATTAAAGCCTGCGGGGGCCATTTTGATAGTTTTCATTTTCAAATCATAACAAAATATATGGATTTGGGAGTTTTTTTACATTTAGGGCTACCGTGAAACACAACAAGTCATTAAAATGTTAAAAACAAGTCAAATTATTTAATTTTTTTTATTTAACGCTTACAGTAAATCTCTACAGTATATCAACTTTAGGTTGATTTAAAATTAAAAACACCAAAAAGGTTTTATGCCTTTTCTGTCAAGACAACTTTGTTTTTTATAATAAAACTGAAATATGCAGTATTTCCCCCACTGCCCAAAACCTTCAGAAAGCAATGTTTGATGTGAAGTAATTAGAGCCTTAAAAACATCAATAATACAAGACACCATTGATATTAATTTATTGTTATTTTTAAGTAATCACAGTGAAAAGATAAATAAAATCCCATTAAATATATTTAGGATATAAAAGGCGCCCCACTCAAAGTGATACATTTGTATTAGTTTTTTTTTTACTTTCAACACTTAAGTTACGAGATCAACTTCAGATATATCTGTCAATTTTACGTTTGAACTATTATTTTGTTTGTTTTATGCTCTTTTGTCAAAGAAAACGTTGATGTTTTTGTATGGCAACCACACAATATATGCAATATTTTCCACATAAAACATTTTAAAGTGAAATATTTGAAATAATTGGAGCCTTGAATAGGTCAATAATTCATTATAACATTGATTTGTTTATTTTTTTTAAGCAAGGCTCCAGCGCCCCCCGCGACCCCGAAGGGAAAAAGTGGTAGAAAATGGATGGATGGATGGATGGATGGCAAAAAAAGAAAAATAAAGATAGACAAAAGAAAAAAAGCAGCCTGCATGGCAGCTTTGTGTCAACATTGAAACTTTTTCTAGTTAGATTTCACCTCATTCCACTTTTTGTGATGTTTATTTTTTATTTTTGCAATAGCATTTCCAGAATGTGTGACGGGCCGGTAAACAATTAGCTGCGGGCCGCAAATGGACCCCGGGCCGCACTTTGGACACCCCTGAGTTATGCAGACTCTGTAGCACAACGGTGACATTTTGGTAAATTTATTGAGGAGTTTGTGAAACTGGAACAATACACAAAGAATGTCATTTTAAGTTAATAATACTAACACTCGAAAATATTTTAGCATATTAGCTAATGCTAGTGACGCCAGCTTTATTACATTATGATAGCACGTACAAATATACATGAAAACACTCCTACGACATCACGCTTGGGACGGTTTAAAAAGTAAGAGTTGTTTTAGTTATATTGGAAAACTTATAAATATTACTTCAATCAATCAATCAATCAATGTTTATTTATATAGCCCTAAATCACAAGTGTCTCAAAGGGCTGTACAAGCCACAACGACATCCTCGGTACAGAGCCCACATACGGGCAAGGAAAACTCACCCCAGTGGGACGTCAATGTGAATGACTATGAGAAACCTTGGAGAGGACCGCATATGTGGGTAACCCCCCCCTCTAGGGGAGACCGAAAGCAATGGATGTCGAGTGGGTCTGACATAATATTGTGAAAGTCCAACACATCAGCGAAAGTCCAGTCCATAGTGGGGCCAGCAGGAACCATCCCGAGCGGAGACAGGTCAGCAGCGCAGAGATGTCCCCATTCGATGGACAGGCTAGCGGTCCACCCCGGGTTGGGAGCAGAGTAGAAAAGAAAAGAAAAGAAACGGCAGATCAACTGGTCTAAAAAGGGAGTCTATTTAAAGGCTAGAGTATACAAATGAGTTTTAAGATGAGACTTAAATGTTTCTACTGAGGTAGCATCTCTAACTTTTACCGGGAGGGCATTCCATAGTGTTGGAGCCCGAATAGAAAACGCTCTGTAGCCCGCAGACTTTTTTTGAGCTCTGGGAATCACTAATAAGCCGGAGTTCTTTGAACGCAGATTTCTTGCCGGGACATATGGTACAATACAATCGGCAAGATAGGCAGGAGCTTGACCATGTAGTATTTTATACGTAAGTAGTAAAACCTTAAAGTCGCATCTTAGGTGCACAGGAAGCCAGTGCAAGTGAGCCAGTATAGGCGTAATATGATCAAACTTTCTTGTTTTTGTCAAAAGTCTAGCAGCCGCATTTTGTACCATCTGTAATCTTTTAATGCTAGACATAGGGAGGCCCGAAAATAAAACGTTACAGTAATCGAGACGAGATGTAACGAACGCATGGATAATGATCTCAGCATCGCTTGTGGACAAAATGGAACGAATTTTAGCGATATTACGGAGATGAAAGAAGGCCGTTTTAGTAACACTCTTAATGTGTGACTCAAACGAGAGAGTTGGGTCGAAGATAATACCTAGATTCTTTACCGAGTCGCCTTGTTTAATTGTTTGGTTGTCAAATGTTAAGGTGATATTATTAATTAGATGTCGGTGTTGAGCAGGACCGATAATCAGCATTTCCGTTTTCTTAGCGTTGAGTTGCAAAAAGTTAGCGGACATCCATTGTTTAATTTCATTAAGACACGCCTCCAGCTGACTACAATCCGGCGTGTTGATCAGCTTTAGGGGCTTGTAGAGTTGGGTGTCATCAGCATAACAGTGAAAGCTAACACCGTATTTGCGTATGATGTCACCTAGCGGCAGCATGTAAATACTAAAGAGTGCAGGGCCAAGAACCGAACCCTGGGGAACTCCGCACGTTACCTTAACATAGTCCGAGGTCACATTGTTATGGGAGACACACTGCATCCTTTTAGTAAGATAAGAGTTAAACCAAGACAAGGCTAAGTCCGACATCCCAATATGCGTTTTGATACGCTCTAATAAAATATTATGATCGACGGTATCGAAAGCGGCGCTAAGATCAAGAAGCAGCAACATAGATGACGCATCAGAATCCATCGTTAGCAATAGATCATTAGTCATTTTTGCGAGGGCTGTCTCCGTAGAGTGATTTGCCCTGAAACCAGATTGAAAAGGTTCACAGAGATTGTTAGACGCTAAGTGTTCATTTAGCTGCTGTGCGACAATTTTTTCGAGGATTTTCGAGATAAACGGTAGTTTACCATGAGGTCAGGATCGAGGTTAGGTCTTTTGAGTAGAGGATGAATAACCGCTTTTTTGAATACTAGGGGAACAGTGCCAGAGGAAAGTGATAAGTTTATAATATTTAACACTGATGGACCTAATAATACAAAAAGCTCCTTGATAAGTTTCCCAGGAATTGGGTCAAGTAAACATGTTGTTTGTTTTGTCCCATTTACACATTTTAACAATTCCTCCAATCTTATTTCATCAAAGAGAGAGAAACTATTTTGGAGGGCGGTATCCGTCGTATATACAGTCGTATCTGTGTTAATAGAACCCAGTTGTAGCTGAGATGCATTGTCTTTAATCTCTTTTCTAATGACTTCAATTTTCTTATAAAAGAAATTCATGAAGTCATCTGCTGAGTGGGTGGAGCTACTGGGAGGAGTCCCTTGTTGTGTTAGCAATGCTACTGTACTAAACAAAAATTTAGGATCATTTTTGTTGAGGTGGATGAGATTTGAGTAATATTTAGCTTTAGCTGAGGTAAGCATGCGTTTATAAGTTATTAAACTATCGCTCCATGCTTGATGGAAAACCTCAAGTTTAGTCGCACGCCATTTGCGTTCCAGCTTTCTACATGATAATTTCTGGGCTTTAGTTTCTTCTGTAAACCATGGGGTACGCCTTTTAGGGGCCCTTTTTAGCTTTAGCGGTGCTACACTATCAATGGTGTCGCGCAGGGCGTCGTTAAAGTTGTTAGTGAGGTTATCAATAGAGCCCACATAATTTGGGAATGGTGCCATTACCGAAGGCAGTAGGTCAGTAAGAGTCGTCGTTGTGGCAGCATTAATGTTGCGGCTGCTATAGTAGTTATTATTATTATTATTAGTTTGTTGACAATGAGTCAGAACTTCGAATTTTATAAGGTAATGATCGGACATTACTTTAGTGTACGGGAGTATCGTAACTTTAGAGGTGGTGACACCCCTGACAAGCACTAGATCTATCGTATTACCGTTGCGATGCGTGGGTTCATTTATTATTTGTGCAAGACCACAGCTATCAATTATAGTCTGGAGCGCCACGCATGGAGGGTCCGATGGGGTATTCATATGGATGTTAAAGTCTCCCATTATGATTATATTGTCGGCGTGCGTCACTAGATCAGCAACGAACACTGAAAATTCATTGATAAAGTCCGAATAGGGCCCTGGGGGGCGGTAGATGACAGCCAGGTGCAGAGGCAGCGGTGTGACAAACCTTATAGTAAGCACCTCAAACGAGTTATATTTATTATTTAGGTCCGAGGTAAGGCTAAAGTTTTTGTTGTATATTAGTGCAACACCCCCACCCCTTTTAATGGGACGGGCAATATGCGTTCCCGTATAGCCAGGAGGAGACGCCTCACCCAGCGCAAAAAATTAGTCTGGTTTGAGCCAGGTCTCGGCTAGACCGACGACATCAAGATTGTTGTCTCTAACGACTAATAACGTTTTGGAAGACAATGATCGTATGTTTAAAAAGCCTATATTATAGGTAGTGGGCTGTTTTGAGGAGTTTTTGTTGAAAGTATCCGTAGTAGCAATATTAATAATGTTACGTTTATTATGCGTAGTGCACTTTAAATAATTTCGACCATATCTAGGAATTGATATGACAGGAATTTTAAGATTGTTTGCCACCTCAGTAAAATGCATGTCCACCTCTGACGCAGAAAAAACATTATGTGAGTTGTATATTATTCTAAGAGAATTGCTATGTGTGCAGGGATTATCCAGCCTGGCGCTGGCTAGTTCTATCTTAACAGACTCCTTATTAGTGCTTCTTTGATGATTAGCCTTTAGCTTTTTTGTTAGCCCCGCCCGACATCCCCGCTTCTGCTTCCGAGCACACCGCTTACGTCTCTTTCGTTGTCGGTCCCCGCTGGTAGTGGACCCCACTGCTTCAAAGGCCACTGCTGGATGTAGCTCGCGAAGAATTCCCAAGCTAGCGAGCAGGTCCATCGTACACGCATCTTTCAGCCCAAAATGGCCCAATCTCTCCACATCCAGAATTGTATGTCGGCCGTAAGTGATCACGGAGTGAACACGCTGTGAGCCAGCCATGAAATTGACTGAATTGACGGGTATTTTTGCCAAATCGGTCTACACTTCCAAGAGCGCCTGCAAGAAGCTGCCGCCGTGAAGCGCCGCCATCTTACTTGGAGTGATGAATGAAGAATCCATACAAGTAGAAGGCTATACATGACTCACAGACGAAAGGGCACTTGTACTTCTGGTTGGAAGCACGAAACAGCCGGAAATACTGTTGACATTCAGCCCGCATCATCTGCAGTGAGCGAACTCGTCCAAAAGATGGCGCCATAGCACAAACCGTAACACAGCGTTTTAGTGTATATGCGTAAGTTTAATGAAAATTATTTGAACTTTATGAACATTATGGCTGTCAAAATTAAATTAGCCGCATCGTTTTATAAGCCACAGGGTTCAAAGCATAGGACAAATGTGTGGCTTGTAGTGGGGAATTTACGGTAATAGACAATACCAACAATACAAAGGCGATAGTATGTAAAAACAACAGCAATAGAATTGGACGACTAAAAAATAAATTACATTATTAAGTAAAATACAACTTAAATATACACCGCAGTATAAACAAAGAAAGGTGTGGTAACATTACGCAGTAAACCAATCCAAATACAAGAGTGGTCCAGACCTCCCTATTCAAAATAAGTTTTTACCCTGGAGACACTCATTTACTGCACTTCCATAGTATCATGCTCCAGCCTGTGTTATTTTAACTTCGTTGTGGAACATGCATCACACAACAATCTGTGCCACCTATTCTCACAGTCAAAAACCAAAAATAATTGAGGCGCTCAAAACAATCTGTGCCACCTATTCTCACAGATTGTTTCTGGGTGTTGTTGATAAATGGCTTTTGCTTTGCATAGTAGAGTTTTAACTTGCACTTACAGATGTAGCGACAAACTGTAGTTACTGACAGTGATTTTCTGAAGTGTTCCTGAGCCCATGAGGTGATATCCTTTAAACCAGGGGTCACCAACCATTTTGAAACCAAGAGCTACTTCTTGGGTACTGATTAATGCGAAGGGCTACCACTTTGATACACATCCAATTTGCTCAATTTACCTTTAACTCTATGTTATTATTAATAGTTAATAATATTTACACTTAATT
The DNA here is from genome assembly GCF_033978785.1 of Entelurus aequoreus. NCBI lineage: Eukaryota > Metazoa > Chordata > Actinopteri > Syngnathiformes > Syngnathidae > Entelurus > Entelurus aequoreus. Next base: position 56,556,472 of record NC_084737.1, read on the forward strand.
GAACGGTTTAAAAGAGGAGAAAACACGAAAAAAATGAGAATTACATTTTGAAACATAGTTTATCTTCAATTTCGACTCTTTAAAATTCAAAATTCAACCGAAAAAAAGAAGAGAAAAACTAGCTAATTCGAATCTTTTTGAAAAAATTAAAAAAAGGAATTTATGGAACATCATTAGTAATTTTTCCTGATTAACATTAATTTTAGAATTTTGATGACATGTTTTAAACTGGTTAAAATCCAATCTACACTTTGTTAGAATATATAACAAATTGGACCAAGCTATATTTCTAACAAAGACAAATCATTATTTCTTCTAGATTTTCCAGAACAAAAATTTTCAAACAAATTCAAAAGACTTTGAAATAGGATTTAAATTTGATTCTACAGATTTTCTGGATTTGCCAGATTAATTTTTTTGAATTTTAATCATAATAAGTTTGAATAAATATTTCACAAATATTCTTTGTCGAAAAAACAGAAGCTAAAATGAAAAATTAAATTAAAATGTATTTATTATTCTTTACAATAAAAAAAATAAATTTACTTGAACATTGATTTAAATTGTCAGGAAAGAAGAGGAAGGAATATAACAGGTAAAAAGGTATATGTGTTTAAAAATCCTAAAATCATTTTTAAGGTTGTATTTTTTCCCTAAAATTGTCTTTCTGAAAGTTATAAGAAGCAAAGTGAAAAAATTAATGAATTTATTTAAACAAAAGAAGACCAAGTCTTTAAAATATTTTCTTGGATTTTCAAATTCTGTTTGAGTTTTGTCTCTCTTAGAATTAAAAATGTCGGGCAAAGCGAGACCAGCTTGTTAGTAAATAAATAAAATTTAAAAAATAGAGGCAGCTCACTGGTAAGTGCTGCTATTTGAGCTATTTTTAGAACAGGCCACCGGGCTACTCATCTGGTCCTTACGGGCTACCTGGTGCCCGCGGGCACCGCGTTGGTGACCCCTGCTTTAAACACTGATATCAGTTTTTGATGCAGTACTGCCTGAAGGATCGAAGGTCTGTAATATCATCGTTTGCGTGCAGTGATTTCTCCAGATTCTCTGAACCTTTTGATGATATTACGTGCCACCTATTCTCACAGATTGTTTTGAGCGCCTCAATTATTTTTGGTTTTTGACTTTTTTTATTTGTGTGAAACAGGTTTTATTCTATCTACAAAGGTTGAATGTAACTGAACGCTACTTGTTTGTTGAATTAGTTTAGCCTTGAATTCACATTTCAAGGTGTGGATTCATGCAAATTCAATGTTTATTCCATTTGTACCTGTTTTTGTGTATTTAGGATCTCCATATGTCTCGCAAATTTTGAAATCAAACAATTGAGGCATGGTGGAGGTATTTATTAAACAATCTTGCCTTCTTTCAAACTTGTTCCTAATGAGTCGTTTGTAATTGGAGACTTTAGTGACGCATTTAGCCTTAATTAGTCTCCTTATATGGTAGAGATTTATCCAAAGAGCGCTGCGCAACTGTGCCATTTTTTCTCAACTGTTGTCCAAAGTTGTAGTGAATAAGTTCCTTATTTTTCTCGATTGTCTTGTTGTGGGGAAGACTGGCTCGTACATGCACATGCATCCTCTGCTGTTGCCATTTCTAATAACAAGTAGCGTACAAAGTAGACTCGATATGAAAGCACTCAAAACTAAAACATAGCTGATGACGTGGTGACGCATTCTAAGGGGGCCCTTTGATGACTTGACTTATGTCCACTCACCGCCCTCTCCAAAAGTATAAAAAATTATCTTTTGAAAATGTACACTCTCAAAAAACATTTTTAAAGTTGAACATCGGGGCTATTTTATTTCAGTCACTGACAGGTCAAAAATAAACTCCATAAACAATACTGGAGATTCCCCGGTCAGAACATTAGGTACACCTAAAAATGTTGCAATTACCGTATTTTTGTCGCTTCGGAGTATAAGTCGCACCTGCCGAAAATGCATAATAAAGAAGGAAAAAAACATACATAAGTCGCACTGGGGTATAAATCGCATTTTGTGGGGACATTTATTTGATAAAACCCAACACCAAGAATAGACATTTGAAAGGCAATTTAAAATAAATAAAGAATAGTGAACAACAGGCTGAATAAGTGTACGTTATATGAGGCATAAATAACCAACTGAGAACGTGCCTGGTATGTTAACATAACATATTATGGTAAGAGTCATTCAAATAACTATAACACATAGAACATGCTATACGTTTACCAAACAATCTGTCACTCCTAATCGCTAAATCCCATGAAATCTTATACGTCTAGTCTCTTATGTGAATGAGCTAAATAATATTATTTGATATTTTACTGTAACACATAAGTCACTCCTGAGTATAAGTCGCACCCCAAGCCAAACTATGAAAAAAACTGCGACTTATAGTCCGAAAAATACGGTACCAACATTTATGTCACTGCATGTCACACGTCAGTGTTACTATGCTTAATCTTACCTTATAATGGGTTTGCTCAAACAGTGTTTTAATTTCAGTCACAGTTCAGCGGCTGACTTCAGAGTGGCTCAAATATTGTGGGCAAATAAACATGGAAGTATTTCTTCATATCAGTCAGACATAGAGCTGACGGAAGGGCATGAAAGGGGAAGGAATATATGACAGTTTGAGCTGTAGCAGTGTCGTTCAGCAAAGGGGGAGGAGGCTTGATGACACAACTTGTCCAAGAATGTCCATAATGTACAAAACCCAAACCAGTGAAGTTGGCACGTTGTGTAAATCGTAAATAAAAACAGAATACAATGATTTGCAAATCCCTTTCAACTTATATTCAATTTAATGGACTGCAAAGACAAGATATTTAATGTTCGAACTGAGAAACTTATTTTTTTTTTGCAAATAATCATTAACTTAGAATTTAATGGAAGCAACACATTGTAAAAAAGTTGGCACAGGGGCATTTTTACCATTTTTCCTTTTAACAACACGTTTGGGAACTGAGGAGACCAATTTTTTAAGCTTTTCAGGTGGAATTCGTTCCCATTCTTGCTTGATGTACAGCTTAAGTTGTTCAACAGTCCGGGGGTCTCCGTTGTGGTATTTTAGGCTTCATAATGCGCCACACATTTTCAATGGGAGACAGGTCTGGACTACAGGCAGGCCAGTCTAGTACCCGCACTCTTTTACTATGAAGCCACGCTGTTGTAACACTTGCCTTGGCATTGTCTTGCTGAAATAAGCAGGGGCGTCCATGATAACGTTGCTTGGAGGGCAACATATGTTGCTTCAAAACCTGTATGTACCTTTCAGCATTAATGGTGCCTTCACAGATGTGTAAGTTACCCATGTCTTGGGCACTAATACACCACCATACCATCACAGATGCTGGCTTTTGAACTTTGCGCCTATAACAATCCGGATGGTTCTTTTCCTCTTTGGTCCGGAGGACACGATGTCCACAGTTTCCAAAAACAATTTGAAATGTGGACTCGTCAGACCACAGAACATTTTTACACTTTGCATCAGTCCATCTTAGATGAGCTCGGGCCCAGCGAAGCCGGCGGCGTTTCTGGGTGTTGTTGATAAATGGCTTTTGCTTTGCATAGTAGAGTTTTAACTTGCACTTACAGATGTAGCGACAAACTGTAGTTACTGACAGTGATTTTCTGAAGTGTTCCAGAGCCCATGAGGTGATATCCTTTAAACACTGATGTGGATCGAAGGTTTGTAATATCATCGTTTGCGTGCAGTGATTTCTCCAGATTCTCTGAACCTTTTGATGATATTACGGACCGTAGATGGTGAAAGCCCTAAATTCCTTGCAATAGTTCATTGAGAAATGTTGTTAATAAACTGTTGGGACAATTTGCTCACGCATTTGCTCACAAAGTGGTGACCCTCGCCCCATCCTTGTTTGTGAATGACTGAGCATTTAATGGAAGCTGATTTTAAAAAATAACAAAGTTTTCCAGTTTGAACGTTAAAGGCCTACTGAAATGAAATTATTTTATTTAAACGGGGATAGCAGATCCATTCTATGTGTCATACTTGATCATTTCGCGATATTGCCATATTTTTGCTGAAAGGATTTAGTAGAGAACATCGACAATAAAGTTCGCAACTTTTGGTCGCTGATTAAAAAAAGCCTTGCCTGTACCGGAAGTAGCGTGACGTCAAAGGTTGAAGGGCTCCTCACATTTCCCCACTGTTTACACCAGCAGCGAGAGCGATTCGGACCGAGAAAGCGACGATTACCCCATTAATTTGAGGATTAGAGTGCAGTGCAGGACGTATCTTTTTTCGCTCTGACCGTAACTTAGGTAAAAGGGCTCATTGGATTCCACACTTTCTCCTTTTTCTATTGTGGATCACGGATTTGTATTTTAAACCACCTCGGATACTATATCCTCTTGAAAATGAGAGTCGAGAACGCAAAATGGACATTCACAGTGACTTTTAGCTCCACGACAATACATCGGTGAAGCACTTTAGCTACGGAGCTAACGTGATAGCATTTTGCTTAAATGCAGATAGAAACAAAAGAAATAAGCTCCTGACTGGAAGGATAGACAGAAGATCAACAATACTACTATCAGGAGACACTGAACCAAACACTGGACCTGTAACCACACGGTTAATGCTGTGCCGCCTGTCGAAGCTTAGTAATGCTGTTGCTAACGACGCCATTGAAGCTAGCTACGGGACCTCGCCAGCCCTCATCTGCTCATCAACACCCGTGCTCACCTGCGTTCCAGCGATCGACGGCGCGACGAAGGACTTCACCCGATCATCGATGCGGTCGGCGGCTAGCGTCGGATAGCGCATCTGCTATCCAACTAAGTCCTCCTGGTTGTGTTGCTGCAACCAGCTGCTAATACACCAATCCCACCTACAACTTTCTTCTTTGCCGTCTCCATTGTTCATTAAACAAATTGCAAAAGATTCACCAACACAGATGTCCAGAATACTGTGGAATTTTGCGATGAAAACAGAGCTGTTTGTATTGTGATACAATGTGTTCAAATACTTCCGTTTCAACCATTGACGTCACGCGCAAACGTCATCATACATAGACGTTTTCAACCGGAAGTTTAGCGGGAAATTTAAAATTGCACTTTATAAGTTAACCCGGCCGTATTGGCATGTGTTGCAATGTTAAGATTTCATCATTGATATATAAACTATCAGACTGCGTGGTCGGTAGTAGTGGGTTTCAGTAGGCCTTTAAGTATCTTGTCTTTGCAGTCTATTCAATTGAATATAAGTTTAAAATGATTTCTAAATCATTGTATTCTGTTTTTATTTACGATTTACACAACGTGCCAACTTTACTGCTTTTGGGGTTTGTATTTTTCTTTAGTGGAAGAGGTGGCAAAATGTCTCTTTTAATAGTAAAGGTTGCAGACCCTTGGTCTACATAACATGTATTGGATATGCCTTAGAGTAAATGTTGTGTAAACTTTGCTCTAGTGACATTTTTAACACTCTTTGTGCGTATGCCTAACTGTTCATTTTGGGGCCTTGTTTTTTAAATGCAAATTAACTCCTCCACGCCACAGCCCTGAACACTGTCAATATGACTAAAAAACATTGCCACTAGTTTTTTTTTCAGAAACAATCCAAATTAAACTTGATCACAAATCTTACTGCAAGTTACAGTTTAGTGTTATTGTGGTTAGATTTGGTTGAAAGGCTAGGTTAGGTCTGTTTTTCAAGGGATGGTTGGCAACTCTTGCACACTCGTATGCATGCTGTATTGTATCTGTACTATTATACTGTACATTCCTGTTGTGATGAATTAATTATGATCTGTAAATAATTAATCTAATTAATATTTTTTTAAAATCTCTTTAAATATACTGTCTTTGTATGTGTGTTGCCTTAGCCTAGTCTTATGATTGACTTGCGATAACAACACTACCAGCACAGAGATAATATCAGGTGAAGTGTGTGATGTTAGCAGCTTTAGATAATGGGTATTATATAGGATAAATTATCGAGAACAGATCGTTAATAATAATTTGAAATACATGTCTGTCGCTGGACAAAATGAAACCATCACTTGCAAGTGCATAACTTTATGTTCTGTTAACAAGTTCTGTAATTCGTTGATAAGTAATTCTGTAAATAAGGTTTAAAACATGAGATAATGTTGTACATTGATGAACGTGTAAGAGACAGCTGTGATCGACAGTCAGGAATGCCAATCACAGCAAAAATATTTTCCATACCCACTTGAGAGATCTGATGTTATAAATCGCATAATTCATGTGTGTTACTCCGACTTTTCAAAACCCGAACACGATCGGATTAAGGTGTTTCTATGGAAGGATGCTTACTTAGAGCCGAACTATCTGAGAAATCGTACTAATTTAGAGCATAGACACGTACTTAATGGTTCCTACTGTTTTTTTGATGCATTAACTCCAGCATTTTATATTATGCACCTGATGTTTTATTCTAGTAAATGGCCAACACTGCATCTGTTCAAGTCTATTAAAAACTATAATTTACTTTCTACAGACACTTTTTTGGTTACATATATATATTTTGATATGCCACAATAATGTAATGAATTTAAAAGAAAATACCTCAAGTTAAACACTGTGATCAGCTTTCCTAGGTAAGGTTAAAAAACAGGTGAATAAATAAATTAAATAAAACATATTTTCATCAAAAATCTATGAATTTTTCGCGAATGCAGAATGGCGAAAATGGGTTGAGCCACTGTATTCATTCTAATATGTTTGTATTCATATAATTTATATCATGTATTTTATGTTTTAAACATTTTTTTTAAATCCAAATTTCAATATTTTTTTTATTATTTGGTACTTAAATTAGTAATTATTTATTAATTAGATGATACATTTGTGAAAAATGGAAGTGTATTGTATGTGTATATTATTAAGAATATTTTGACACCACAGAGGAAACTTTTGATGCACTTCATTTTTCCAAAATGTTGGAATAATAGGACAGCGCACCAAGCAATCTGCTGCAACATGACAAAAGGAGGAGAATCAAAGCAAGCTTTTTCTAAGTTCCATTAAAAATACATTTTAGAAATACTCGGTAGAGGAGATAAAATAACAATTTGACCTTTGATGCCAGTTTCTTATGAAACACTCAGGCGCTGAAAGAAGCATGTACTTGTCAAGATGACCTTTAACCTTAGCTACCTGTGTCACTCTTCTACTATTTGTGTTACCATGACAGCAACACATGACTTAACTGCTTTCATCCTATCATCCTACTGTACTTGTATAAACACAAATCAACTCAGGAAGTGTTCACCCAATATATTTACTACTCTTCCCTTGTATAGTATATTTGTATTGTGGTATTCATAGGGCCTGGTCATTAATAAAACTTGATAGTGCTGATCTATTAAACTTAAATAGGGAGTGCAATCCATTTAGCACACAGCATATGCAGAATCTATTCTGCATTGTGTATTTGTTTGCAATGAAAAATTGAGTGTTAAAACGGCTATAATATAGAAGAGGATCTGTAAATGTAATCATTTAGTGCCTGCGATGTGATTTATGAAGCTGGAAAGTCTATGTGGATGCTGTTTTTGTGTCAAAGATGACTCTCCCTCTGTATACGGTACGTGGATGAGATCACTTCCTTTAAAGACTGGTGTGACAACCGTCTTTAATGTAAAACAAAACAGAGAAATTATTATTTAATTTGGATGATACATTATTGCAACACAGACAATCCAGCAGACCCCAGTACTGGGATTCTGTAATTTTAAAATGTTTCCAGTCAGTCCAGCACACAGCGGTATAAGGACAATTTAGAACCATTTACTGTAAGTGTTAGTGACACATGTGGGTTGGGTTCTTGTGGGATTCAAATTGTTGATACATGTCTACTTAAGGGGATGTTTGCAACTTAACCAATGCAGTTTATGTATTTTAAGCGTTATCCTGCCCTCCCGTTATGTTACGGCTTCTTGGATGTAATGATGTAACTAGCATACATCAGCTTGGGGCTAATGATAGCGATTTGTTTATTTAGCGTTAGCTATCAATGAATGTATGAATAGTTCAATCACAAAACAGACATCTCCATTTTCCTTGTTTTCGTCTCAATTTGAAAAATGCGCATTTATTTAAAAAAGGTAATTTTGATAATTGTGTTCAAATTCACACAGCGGTGAAGGATATCTTGTCTTGTTTTTTTTGCCATGTGAAATTCATGTTTTAGTTTGAAAAGTAACTCTCCTCTCTTTTCAGGTCACTTACCCTTCCTTTTGTGTCATCAGTCTGACGTCATCGCTGATCCCTGATTGTTTCCACCTGTTCCCCATTACCCTCATGTGTCTTATAAGACCACGCCTCCCTTTGTTCTGTGCCAGAATGTCTCGTTGTCTCGTTCATCTCTAGCATCATGCCCAAGCCTTGTCTCGTCTCGCTTTTGAGTGTCCTGATCCTGAATTCCCTTGTTGGTATTTTGAGTTTCCTTTTCTCCTCCTAAGCAGAGTGATTTTTGGTTATATAGTTTTGCAGCTGAAGTGGTGAGTTTCAGTTTATTCTTACAGTTCTTCTTTTTCCTCAATTTTTTGAGACAGATTTTGTTAACTATTTTTCTAGATCAGAAACAGTGTAGAAGTTTTATAGCCCATTGTTTCACCCTCCTTTTGGAGCGTTTTTTGTTATTGATAAATTTCAGAGTTATATTCCGTGCTAAGTATAGTTCGCTATTGATATTTTTTGTTTCCTCCTTTCGGAGTGATTTTCGGTTGTTCTTTTTTTTTGGAACCTTTTTCGCTTAGTTGTCAGATTATAACCGATGTTGTATTACCCTGACTCAGGAGGTGAAAAGTAGCATTCAAAATAAAAGCCTGCCGGATTGTTCCCTACTCTGTATTTCTGAGTACTATTTTTGACCAAGCCTGACACTAAACCTATATCGTGCCAGCCTGGCCTTAAAAATTAGTTAAAACAGTAAGAAATGCTTATTCCATCACTGTAATTAATTAATTTAATACCAACAAACACCTTCTTGGGTCAGCCTTCAACTGTGCAAAAATCTTTTTTTTTTTTTACAGTTGGAGGGAGATACTCCGCCTGGTCGGGGCAAATCACAGTGTTTAGAACGCATGGTAACAAGTAGGGAACCGTGGGGGGGTCGAGAAATGGGCGGGGACTAAGGACGCTGTGCCATCTGGTCCCTAATCATATGTCCAGAACGTACTGTTACGTGTACAGGAGGAGGAGGCGGCACAGACAGGAGGGGCGTAGTTTAACTGTATTTTATTTATATATATATATATTTATATATATAAAAATATATATATATATTTCCTAGATATATATAAATACAATAGTAATATTACAAAACAAGGGGATGGAGTGTGTGAAATAATCCAAAAGTGTGTGGTGTGTGACTATGTGTGGGAATTAACTGTTGAGTGTTACCGTGAGTGTTGAGCGAGGGAGACGGAAGTCCAATAGGGGAAGAGCAGGCTCGTAGATCCGTGAGACAGGTAGAAAGTCGGGGTGATAGAGAGGCGTAGAAGGTCCGTGTCCAAGCGGGAGGTCGATATCCAAGAGGCAGCCAGGGAAGAAAAGGGAACGCGGGAAGACGAGACACACAGCTCGTAACGTGGGAACGAGGGCAGGCTGTAGGTACGACAACAAGATACGAGACAATGAACACGACGGGAGAGAAAACACAGAGAGCAAAGAGTGCGCATAGAGTTTGACAAGTTGGCTTTCTGTACAGGAACAGATGACTACATTCTGGCGCGGTATAGCAGGTTGTGCAGGCTTATGAAGGCAGGTCCTCTGATCAGCCACAGGTGCGCTGATTGCTGGTGATTGATTGCAGCCGCTTGCTGCCGCCGGACTGACACGCGCCTGGCGCACTCCTGGAAGTGTGCTCAGCGCAGTGCACACATTAATGCGGGCTAACGTGCGCCTGGGCCGCAACAGTATTGTTGGCGTGTTTTGCTTGTTTTTTGTGAGGGTGTGCTGAATAATGTACTTCTATTAGCAGCAGTTTAAACCACCTCATACTTGCCGCATATTACGATTTAGAATGCATGAACAACGAAAAAAGATATGAGTTCTTGTCTTACATAGGGATTATTAGTAATTAGCAAAAATGTTTAAAAAAGTGCAGTTCCTTTTATGGCACCTTTTATGCCCTTGTATGGCAGCTGCATTACACTATACCGCAGTGCAAACGTTCCTCTGGCACAATAACGTTTTCTGATTCTGATTCTGAATGATGTACAAAGGAGAAAGAACATTTTTTGTGAGCATGTACACTACCGTTCAAAAGTTTGGGGTCACATTGAAATGTCCTTATTTTTGAAGGAAAAGCACTGTACTTTTCAATGAAGATAACTTTAAACTAGTCTTAACTTTAAAGAAATACACTCTATACATTGCTAATGTGGTAAATGACTATTCTAGCTGCAAATGTCTGGTTTTTGGTGCAATATCTACATAGGTGTATAGAGGCCCATTTCCAGCAACTTTCACTCCAGTGTTCTAATGGTACAATGTGTTTGCTCATTGCCTCAGAAGGCTAATTGATGATTAGAAAACCCTTGTGCAATCATGTTCACACATCTGAAAACAGTTTAGCTCGTTACAGAAGCTACAAAACTGACCTTCCTTTGAGCAGATTGAGTTTCTGAAGCATCACATTTGTGGGGTCAATTAAACGCTCAAAATGGCCAGAAAAAGAGAACTTTCATCTGAAACTCGACAGTCTATTCTTGTTCTTAGAAATGAAGGCTGTTCCACAAAATTGTTTGGGTGACCCCAAACTTTTGAACGGTAGTTTACATTTTTGAGCTGCTAAATTACTTAAGGAATTATTTGGGGCCAGTAGACACACAAATGTATCAATATAAAGTAGCTACATCCATATTCTATATGGCTTATCCTCCTCAGGGTCATGGGTTAGCTGGAGCCTATCCCAGCGAGAGCGGCGGGCTAAACCCTAGACTGGTGGCCAGCTAATCGCAAAGCACATATAGATAAATAAGCTTTCGGAATCAGAATCAGAATCAGAAATACTTTATTAATCCGCCAAGGGGAAATTAAAAATTTCAGCACAATCCCATTCAAGAGCAGACAATCATTACAGGGAGACAAAACAGGATCGCTGACGGGTCTGCCAATATCCGGCGCCCCTTACAAAAAATGTGACAATGGGGTGGGGTGGGGGGGGGGGGGTAATCGGTCTAAGCCTGGGCCCCTGGAGAGGGGGTCCAGATTGAGGCCAAGGGAAAAAACAACTCATAGCCATAGCACACATCCTTCTTACATGTGTGTAAGAGGGAAACATCAAACATCACATTTACACCTATTGACAAGTTTCCAAATAAAACAACAATATTTTTGGAATATAAACTCCACACAGAAATGCTGTACTCAAACAGAGAACGCTGATGTCCTGACTGTGCAGCCTACATCCTAACCACTGGGCCACTGTGCGGCAAAAAATGTCTTCTACATAAAAAAAAGTACTGCATCTTCTTGCATCTAGATCATTCCAGAGCACCGTCAAAGTTACTGCAAGCATCTTTAGAGCGCAGCTGCAGCGTGCTAAAAGTTGGTTCTTTTGTCTAGGAGGAGAGGAGCGCTTCTATAATGTCTAGAAAAGGTGGCACAGACTAAAGTTGTGTGCATGTTCTACAACATAGCAAAACACGTGTTGGAGCATGATGCTAGTGATGTGGAGAATGAGTGTCTCCATGGTGACAGTCAGTAGTAGTACATGCAAAAACCTCATTTAGATAGGGCAGCCTATACCACTTTTGTATTTGTTATGAAGTGAAGTGAATTATATTTATATAGCGCTTTTCTCTAGTGACTCAAAGAACTTTTACACAGTGAAACCCAATATCTAAGTTACATTTAAACCAGTGTGGATGGCACTGGGAGCAGGTGGGTAAAGTGTCTTGCCCAAGGACACAACGGCAGTGACTAGAATGGCGGAAGCTGGGATCGAACCTGCAACCCTCAAGTTGCTGGCACAGCCACTCTACCAACCGAGCTATACCGTCCCGTTATCAATTGCACATGCAGTCTTTGTAAATCCCTGCAACACTCCACTCATAGTACCTGCAATTTTAAAGTTTGCACACACTATTTAGCACTTATTTGGGATATTTGTAGATCAGGATCATACAGTATACTAACTAGACCTTACAAATTCATCACCTTGCGTCTAATGAAAAAGTCACAGCTTGTCGTCAACATATTCCGTCGACTAAGCGATCATCTTTTACAAAGAATTTCTCACCTTTTGCTTTTCTGCTCTACTTTTTATTTTGTATTGTTTTTACCCTCTTGGTTCCTTTTTTGCGTTTTCTGAGTATATTTTTTTACTTCCAGAAAAATGTCAGATTGCGTGTGTCAGGGGCTAAAAGACATGAGGCCTTTTCCACCAAAAGTCCAGGAACTTAATGTTCCTGTAGAATTGTGTGGTTTGTGATTTCACCGTATTTCCTAGTTATAGGCTGACTATATTCTGAAATTCCAAAAGGAGGACACATATATGTGTGCCAAAATAAAAACGCAATAAACGGGGACGGAAATTTGACCCGGCAAATATAAACCTCTATAAAAAAAATTAAAAAAAAACACTGGCGGAAAGCGATAATCGATACAATAAAAAAAACAAGCAAACCGGGTGTCTTGTCTGTCTCTCCACTGCCTTTACCATGAATTGATTAACGTGGACCCCGACTTAAACATGTTGAAAAACTTATTCGGGTCACAGTGTTACCATTTAGTGGTCAATTGTACGGAATAAGCACTGTACTGTGCAATCTACTAATAAAAGTTTCAATTAATCAATCAATCCCTCGCTCTGTCTGTCTCTGCTCCTCCCTCATGAATGCTGCTGCATGCGCACATCTTCACAATTTGTTTTGTTTTTAACCCCTTCTTAACCCTGAACGTGCATTGAAAATACACGCAACCCTAACTCAAAATGACGGACATTTAAGGCATTTAAGAAACTCCGCCTGGACAGCCAAGACAGCCCCGCAAAATAGGACATGTCCAGGGAAAAGAGGACGTATGGTCAGTCTACCCAGTTCCTCAGGCTGATGACGTATGGATGAGTGGTACCATATATTTCTACACTGATACACATGAAAATAAACGGACAAAATTATGTCATATTTGTTTTACTTAGGTGTAAGTAAATGACATACAAAGCAATGATATACAAAATTATATGATTTAAAAACAAAGTATGCCATTTTACATAAATGTCAGCCAAGCTATTGCCCACAGTGTCCAACAGTCAGAAAGTCGTCCACTCAGTAAATTATACATTTATGAGGATCAGGCTATTCTTTACGGTCCATTTCAGCTGTAAATAACAATTAATAAGAAATAAATGTCAGTGTTTGTCTCACGGCGACAAAATAGCCGCAGATTTAGCGCTAGCCTGTTATCATTAGCATTCATTCACTCGGGTTGAGACTAATAACTACACAAATGGCATGTCAATGACTACTTTTACAGAGATTAACAAAGTAAATAGTGAATATTTTACATGATTTACCTTCGTTCCACTCGTCCTTCACTTCACATTCATCCTCAAACAACAAGGTCGTAGTCCCAGTGAGCAGCTCGCCTCGTCGCTCCAAAGTCCTTCTGAATACTTTATATTCATTCCTCTGTTAATATGTTTAAAAGACTCTGTCCACTTCACGTAGCTTTGTGTATTGAAAGGAAAGTTTGTAAAAATGAATGAACTGCATACTAATTCAAAGACAACGGCTGAGTACAAACACTGCAAGATAGTTCCACTAATCAGTGTTCTTCAGCACAGAGATGCCCCACAAGAGTTCCTGCAAGTCGAAAAATTGTCTTTATCTCCGTTGTTAAGTATGTTGTAATAGAAATACACAAGGAATAAGACATAAACAATTTGTCCTTGCATACTGCAATGGTGGCTGAAACTTTGACTACACATTTTTAGAAAAGCCTCAACTGAGCTCAACCAATCAGCGTTCGACAGCAAGGCCCGCTCCTCTCAGGTTCCTGGTAACTTCCGAAAGTCCCACCTTGCTACTAGGAACTAAAACTTGTTTCTGAAGAACTAAATCTACCCGGGTATAGTTGTTTTGTAGAAACACCACTATACCTGTACCCTGCGATGGAACAAGTCCTGTTGACATTTTTTGTTAACTAATCAGGGTCTGAAGATGTTTTTACAGTCTTTTTATTAATCATTATATGATATTGCTCTCATGTTGTTAGTCCAGCATTGGCAGTTTTAGCTAAAGGATGCTTGGCAATTGCCCAAGGAGGCTTTCTCAAGGGGGCGCCATGAGGGGGAAAAAGATTCCTATTGAGCTCCCATCACGCAGGAGACCTCAGACCATTCAATGTAGAACCATTGTAGTTAGGTATATTTAGGAATTTAAATACTGTTATTGAATATTAAAACACAGGTTTTTTTGTTAACATAAATTTGATCTTAAAGGTGTTTAATTAACATGTTGTGTTTATATTCCCTTCTCTTTCAATTCTCTTTGCACATGCAAAATGAAACAACATTAATGTAGATTAAAAAGTAATGATATTTAATCATGATTTGTCAAAATTAATCTACAGCTACCCTAATCGGAATAAAAAAATGTATTGCTTGCCTGCAGTAATGTGCAGGTGCATCTCAAAAAATTGGAATATGGAGCACAAAATATTTGGTTCTTTTAGCCAAAAATGAACAATTAAAGGCTCAGAACGTTTTCTGATTAAAGGCAGTCATTTACAATACTAAACTTTTTGACCGTTTTTCTAATTTTATGAGATACTAAATTTGGGGTATTTATTAGGCGTAACCTGTAACCAACAAAATTATTAAGGATTTAAGAAAAACTGTTTATGTAGTAGATCTATAGAACAGTGTTCTTAGCTACATGGTTTGTTGTTTCAATTTTACATATTGCAATGCAATAAATAAATGCAAAAATCTCAATATCATTTAATGGTTTTAGAAATTTTCAAGTAAGAAGTATTCGTTTGGAAGCACTGGTCAGTACAATAGCGATATTTGCGGTATCAACCTCCCATACATTGGTTTTAGCGTCTTTTATCAAAACAGATATTTGAATAATATGAAATTATTTATACAAAACCCAAAACCAGTGAAGTTGGCACGTTGTGTAAATCATAAATAAAAACAGAATACAATGATTTGCAAATCCTTTTCAATTTGTATTCAATTCAATAGACTGCAAAGACAAGATACTTAACGTTCGAATTGGTAAACTTTGTTATTTTTTGCAATTATTAGCTCATTTGGAATTTGATGCCTGCAACATATTTAAAAAAAGCTGGCACAAGTGGCAACAAAGACTGAGAAAGTTGAGGAATGAATACCTTACACATCTGTGAAGGCACCATTAATGCTGAAAGGTACATACAGGTTTTGGAGCAACATATTTTGCCATCCAAGCACCATCTTTTCATGGACGCCCCTGCTTATTTCAGCAAGTAGTAAAAGAGTGCGGGTACTAGACTGGCCTGCCTGTAGTCCAGACCTCTGTCCCATTGAAAATGTGTGGCGCATTATGAATCGTAAAATACGACAACGGAGACCCCGGACTGTTGAACAACTTAAGCTGTACATCAAGCAAGAATGGGAAATAATTCCACCTGAAAAGCTTCAAAAATTGGTCTACTCAGTTCCCAAAAGTTTACCATGTAACACAGTCGTAAAAAATGCCCCTGTGCCAAATTTTTTCAATGTGTTGCTGCCATTAAATTCTAAGTTATTGATTATTTGCAACAAAAAAAAAAGTTTCTCAGTTCGAACATTAAATATATTTTCTTTGCAGTCTATTCACTTTAATATAAATTGAAAAGGATTAGCAAATCATTCTATTCTGTTTTTTGTATTAACGATTTACACAACGTGTCAACTTAACTGGTTTTGGGTTTTGTACAAACCCCGTTTCCATATGAGTTGGGAATTTGTGATAGATGTAAAAATAAACGAAATACAATGATTTGCAAATCTTTTTCAACCCATATTCAGTTGAATATGCTACAAAGACAACATATTTGATGTTCAACCTGATAAACTTTTTTTTTTTGCAAATAATCATTAACTTTAGAATTTGATGCCAGCAACACGAGACAAAGAAGTTGGGAAAGGTGGCAATAAATACTGATAAAGTTGAGGAATGCTCATCAAACACTTATTTGGAACATCCCACTGGTGAACAGGCAAATTGGGAACAGGTGGGTGCCATGATTGGGTATAAAAGTATATTCCATGAAATGCTCAGTCATTCACAAACAAGGATGGGGCGAGGGTCACCACTTTGTCAACAAATGCGTGAGCAAATTGTTGAACCGTTTAAGAAAAACCTTTCTCAACCAGCTATTGCAAGGAATTTAGGGATTTCACCATCTATGGTCCGTAATATCATCAAAGGGTTCAGAGAATCTGGGGAAATCACTGCACGTAAGCAGCTAAGCCCGTGACCTTCGATCCCTCAGGCTGTACTGCATCAACAAGCGACATCAGTGTGTAAAGGATATCACCACATGGGCTCAGGATCACTTCAAAAAAACACTGTCAGTAACTACAGTTGGTCGCTACATCTGTAAGTGCAAGATAAAACTCTCCTATGCAAGACGAAAACCGTTTATCAACAACACCCAGAAACGCCGTCGGCTTCGCTGGGCCTGAGTTCATCTAAGATGGACTGATATAAAGTGGAAAAATGTTCTGTGGTCTGACGAGTCCACATTTCAAATTGTTTTTGGAAAATGTGGACGTCGTGTCCTCCGGACCAAAGAGGAATAGAACCATCCGGATTGTTATAGGCGCAAAGTTGAAAAGCCAGCATCTGTGATGGTATGGGGGTGTATTAGTGCCCAAGACATGGGTAACTTACACATCTGTGAAGGCGCCATCAATGCTGAAAGGTACATACAGGTTTTGGAGCAACGTTACCATGGACGCCTCTGCTTATTTCAGCAAGACAATGCCAAGCCATGTGTTACATCAACGTGGCTTCATAGTAAAAGAGTGCGGGTACTAGACTGGCCTGCCTGTAGTCCAGACCTGTCTCCCATTGAAAATGTGTGGCGCATTAGAAGCCTAAAATACCACAACGGAGACCCCCGTACTGTTGAACAACTTAAGCTGTACATCAAGCAAGAATGGGAAAGAATTCCACCTGAGAAGCTTAAAAAATGTGTCTCCTCAGTTCCCAAACGTTTACTGAGTGTTTTTAAAAGGAAAGGCCATGTAACACAGTGGTGAACATGCCCTTTCCCAACTACTTTGGCACATGTTGCAGCCATGAAATTCTAAGTTAATTATTATTTGCAAAAAAAAAATAAAGTTTATGAGTTTGAACATCAAATAGCTTGTCTTTGTAGTGCATTAAATTGAATATGGGTTGAAAAGGATTTGCAAGTCATTGTATTTCGTTCATATTTACATCTAACGCAATTTCCCAACTCATATGGAAACGGAGTTTGTGTGTGTATATATATATATATATATATATATATATATATATATATATATATATATATATATATATATATATATATATATATATATATATATATATATATATATATACATATATACATATGTGTGTGTGTGTGCGTGTGTGTGTGTGTGTTTATGAGTATGTGTCTGAGTATATGTGTAGAAATATACAGTATATCCATTCATCCATTTCCTACGGCTTGTCCCTTTTGGGGTCACGGGGGGTGCTGGAGCCTATCTCAACTGCATTCGGGTGGAAGGCGGGGTACACCCTAGACAAGTTGCCACCTCATCACAGGGCCAACACAGATAGTCAGACAACATTCACACTCACATTCACACACTAGGACCAATTTAGTGTTGCCAATCAACCTATCCCCAGGTGCATGTCTTTGGAGGTAGGAGGAAGCCGGTGTACCCGGAAGGAACCCACGCGTCACTGGGAGGCAGTGTTGGGACTATCGCGTTACAAAGTAACGGCGTTAGTTTCAGCGGTAACTAGAAATCTAACGCGTTATTTTTTATATTCAGTAACTCAGTTACCGTTACTACATGATGCGTTACTGCGTTATTTTACGTTATTTTTTATGTAGTATCGGCTAAAAACAGAAGATCTGAGTGTATTTTATTGGAGAGTTGCAGTGTCGTCCTTCTGATTCTTCCTCTGTCACAACAGGGATAAGAGAAGAGGCGCTGTGTGTGTCTATGTGTGGGTGTGGGTGTGGGGAGGGGGGCGGGGGGGGGGGGGGGCGTGTCTGTGTTTACTAACAAGACATGGTGCAGCTGAAGCCGAATTTCTTAACATGGAGATAGATATTCTAGACTGACCATGCGTCCTCTATTCCCCGGACATGTCTTCTTTTGCGGAGCTGTCCGGGCAGAGTTTCTTAAATGCCTCAAATGTCAGGCATTTTGAGATAGGGTTGCGTGTATTTTCAATGTACGTTCAGGGTAAAGAAGGGGTTAAAAACAAAACAAATTGTGCAAACGAAGCAGCATTCGTGAGGGAGGGGCAGAGACAGAAAGAGCGAGAGAGCGAGGGAGTGGATTGATTGATTGAGACTTTTATTAGTAGATTGCACAGTACAGTACATCCATCCATCCATTTTCTACCGCTTGTCCCTTTTTTGGGGTCGCGGGGGGTTGCTGGAGCCTATCTCAGCTGCATTCGGGCGGAAGGCGGGGTACACCCTGGACAAGTCGCCACCTCATCGCAGCAGTACAGTACATATTCCCTGCAATTGACCACTAAATGGTAACACCCGAATAAGTTTTTCAACTTGTTTAAGTCGGGGTCCACGTTAATCAATTTCTTTAAAACTGTCATTGCTCAAAACATAATATTGAATCAAAATCAATGTTACTATGAATTATTGACCTATCCAAGGTTCCGATTACTTCACATCAAATATTCCACTTTGAAAAATATTTTTGGTGGAAGATTTTGCATATTTTGTGTGTTTGCCATAAAAAACATAGTTTTGTTTGACAAAAAAAGGAGGAAAACAAACAAACAAAAAAACAACATAAAAAAAACTTAAACATTTTGAAATGAGGAATAGATCTGAAGTTGATGTAGATGCCAGAGATTTAAGTGTTAAATATAAAATGTATGTCTGCCCTGGCACACCATTATCATCATTTCATGACCCAAGCAAAACACTTTTTACACTTTTATACTGAAATAAATACACCTACAGCTTGTTAAATAAAAACATAGAAAAAACTACCAGCAGTGGTAATGATTAGATCCATGAAGGAAAGAAGAAAGTGAATGAATGTTTATAACTGATACATTTACATATGTATACAAATTAGTTTTCTTGTTTTCTTTTTTTAATGAATTAAGTAACGTTTATGACAACCTTTTTCCAAAACACAATATAGAATGTGAGATACAACAGGATAATGCATATGTTTATGTTGTTTTTTTTTCAAAATGCTTACAAAAAAGTGGGACCCCAAAAATTTACTGTAGGACCCCATTTTTATGACTTAAAGGGGTCCCTGCAACCCCATTTTGAAAAATCCTAGCGCTGATCAACAGATTGTATTATTCTCCAGTGCAATAACAGTACTGAAATGAAGGCTGAAAGGGCATTAATGGGAGCTTTAAAAAAAATTAAAAAAAATAAAGAAGTAACTAAATAGTTACTTTTCACAGTAACGCATGACTTTTTGGTGTGAGTAACTGAGTTAGTGACTGAGTTACTTTTGAAATAAAGTAAGAAGTAACTGTAACTAGTTACTGGTTTTCAGTAACTAACCCAACACTGAGGCCATGCAAACTTTACACAGAAAGACCCCGAGCCCGGGGATCGAACCCAGGACCTTCATAATGTGAGGCACATGCACTGTTCCACCGTGTTGCCCGTATATATATATGTGTGTGCAGGTACTTTTCCATCAACTCATCCTCACACACGGCAGCGGGGTGCAATGCGAAAATCTTGCCAGCAGATGGAGACATTTCCTGAGACAAAACATGATGTAAAAGGAGCGTGTGGTACTCAAGAGATTTATTAATCGTTCTCGTTGATTATACAAACTGTGGTAATCCCACATTTGATAATTTATGATTGTTTTAATTTATTTTACGAATTGATATGTTTTCTCTCAAAGCTGTTGGGCAATTGTGGTAGTGAAAATGCCTTTTTCCTCCAGCTGACAACAAGTGTCGTCCTGAGGAGTGCCTGTTGCTGGAGGACAGTGCAGCCACCGCCACCATTGCACCTCCATGATGCCCAACCGGCCGGAAGTGGACAAGATTGATTTCTCCTCGGCAGCCAAGGGAGGCTAAAAAATTACTAAACAAGGACAAGACAACGCAGAAAAGCAGACGACACGTCCATTCTTTCTTTTTTAAAGGCGAGGTGTCTGAAAATGTTGACATTTGTCATGTCCGTCAATCCTGTGGCAGAAAACGCCAACTATTCTCTCGGCAATGGGATGGTAAGTAGATGTCATCATCGACTTATTTTCAACACAGCAACACTTACTGTGAATATGTTTTATTGTGTAATCAATCAAGCCTTTAATATATTCATGTGTCATACATAAAGGAAGTTTATGTTTTAAAATGGATGTCTTTTGGCAGCTATGGCGCGTGGCCCCTCCATAAATCAACTAAATATCCCCCCAAAATGATCTCAAATATATTCAAATGAATTGTGAGGGAAACGACAGTTGTTTTTTATTTTTTATTTCATTGTATCTTGACTCAGCGAGGAGTACATGCTGGAGTTAATACTAACGACCACAAAATGGACGAAAAATCACCTGTCAGCAATCGTTGCTTCAGGCTGCCATACAGGCTTGTGGATAATAGCCTTGAATTAGGACAGGCTGTGTTGTCGTAGAACACAAATGGTCTATTTTTGGACGAATGTCTGCTGCCTTTTATAGATGTATTGTGAGCAAATAGGTACATCTGGCAAGGACACGCCCAGACTCATTCAGATCCATTCAGAGATTCTCTCACAACAAGATCCTATTGAAATATACAATACATAACCTTTTCAAACATATCATGTATAACCCTTTCAAATACTGGCTTGTCTTGTGTGCCACTTTTATTGTTTGTATGGGTTCCATGTTTATTCAGTACCTTGCTTTGAATCAATAGTTGTATTAAAAGGCATTGGGTCAGGTTATTTTTTTGTACATTTAACAACCAACAGTCTCTGCACAGAATAGATTCATCAATCACATTGCTCTGTTTAGCTCATTTTCTAAACAAAGGCATTCTATATTTTTGATTAACAACTATTATGCTAAATGAAAGTAAAAGAAAACATTTGGACATGTTGACCTAAATCAGGGGTAGGGAACCAATGGCTCTCGAGCCAGATGTGGCTCTTTTGATGACTGCATGTGGCTCTGAGATAAATCTTAGCTGACATTGCTGAACACGATAAGTAATGAATAATTCCACTGGTAGTCACAGTGTTAAAAATAACATTCAAAATATAAAACATTCTCATGCGTTTTATTCCACCCATCCGTCTTCTACCGCACCTGTTCAAGAAGTCGCATTAATGGTAAGAAGTATTTTAATTATAGGCTCCAGCACCCCCCGCAATCCCCGAAAATTGGATGTATGGATGGTTAGCTTCAGAATAACAATGTTATTAAAAAGAATAAGAGACTTATTATACTCTAAAAATGTTGGTCTTACTTAAAAATGCACGCATTTAGTTGTATTCAATATTAAAAAATATTATATGGCTCTCACGGAAATACATTTGAAAATATTTGGCTTTCATGGCTCTCTCAGCCAAAAAGGTTCCTGACCCCTGACCTAAATAGTCATTCTATTTGGCATTCTAGCATAGAGGTATCCAAAGTGTGGCCCAGGGACCATTTGCAGCCCGCTGCTCATGTGTATTTAACACAGATGGGAAAAAAACATGATGTATTTAAACATTATACAGAAAACACAGAAAAACAGTGTGTGGACCGATTCAATTTCAAACAACTTTATTAATCCTTCCATGGGCAATTCATTTTGAGCAGCAGGTTGTTAGGGTTCATAGCCTCCACATTAGGGATGTCCCGATCCAGGTTTTTGCACTTCCGATCCGATACCGATGTTGTTTTTGCACTTCCGATCCGATACCGATACTGGCCGATACTGGCCTATCCGAGCATGTATTAAAGTTTAAAGTTTTTTAGCCTTCTTAGTTGTCGGATTCATGTTGAAAAGGGTTTTAGTACTCTTGATAACAACTAGCCAGCTGAATTAGGTGAGTTTGAATAATACACAATGGTTGGTAACAAGAAACTAACCTGTTTATTCAAGGATAAACACAAAATAGACAACATTATACATGACTAACAGAAATGGCATCATTGAACAGTAAAAAATCGAACAGTATAAAGTGCAAATAATGCTGTAAACATTATTTAAAAAAGCAAAACACACAAACAACCTGAATGGGATAAAATGTCTATAACTCAGCATCAATACTTGTTCTTGAACAAGTGTAAACTTTTTTTTTTAAAAACTATCTACACACTCCCTTCAATTGTTTGCCCCCCCCGCCCCCTGACTGCAGTCCAAGCATAATGGGGAGATGTGTTGGATGGTGCGTCGAAAGCCCACTTTACTCACGAGAGATAACTGGCTCATCATCCAGAATTATTTCCTCGGCAATGACTCTAGTTATCCCCTGGGCTTTAGCACTGTTCAGTGGCAGTATGTCACGCTTCGGGAACTTTTCTGTCAGAGTTAGTTGGGTAGGACCTTTCTTTTTCTTTTCGTCAGTTTTCTTTAGAAATTCTTCATATTCTTTACGGTGGTATTTCGCCAAATGCTTGATCAGATTTGTTGTATTAAAATGTCTTACAACTTTACCACCACGCTTGACTTTATTGTGGCATGTTTTGCACTCCACCTCTTCATCTTTTTCGTTTTGTAGGGTAAAATAATCCCACACAGCTGACATTTTTACCGGTAACTTCCGCTCGCCTTTCGGAACCATGAACGGGCATCCGCTACCGATTAGGACGGTTAGGACACAGACCTGTGGTTGTGTTGAAGGTGTGCTGGAAAATGCGGAGCGGAAATTAGGGAGCAGCAGAAAAGTGGAATGTATTATTTAAATCGGTGCGTTGGAAAACACGGACCGGAATTTTTTTTAAAACTGGATCTGGATCGGCATTTTCCCATGCCTTGCGGATACGCATTTTTTGGCAAATATCGGCGGCCGATCCGATCCAAATATCGGATCGGGACAACCCTACTCCACATGGCCCACAATAAATAGTCAATAAATACATAGACAATACTACACACATCCGACAACAACATGGAGCTTAGAATGGATAATAATATACGAACAAAAAAACTGTCATGATCCGTTGCCCAGATCATGTTTTATTTTAGTATGACCCCGTTCGTTCTGTTTTCAGCACCCCTGGGTTTGTGTTTCTTAGTTGCCATGGGTGCTGATTATTTTCACTTGCCTCTGATTAGTGTTCGGGATGCTCACTTACTCCCTGGCACTAATCAGAGAGCTTTTTATCCCTGCCTTTCGCCACACTTGGTCTGGCTGTCTTGTTTGCGCCATGCAACAAGTTACATGTGTATACCTTTTGATTCCTATTCCTGTTCTAAGCTTCGCAATAGCTTCCCATACTATCGGCACACTTTTCTGTTTATTCTTGATTTGTATTTCCTGACTGATTTATGGTAAATAAATCATTGTCCTACCTGCACGGTGCCTCCGCCTTCTGCATCTTGGGGAAACGATCCGCGCATTAATATGTTACCCCGCCGTAACAAAAACATTGTGATTGCCTACTGTATAAGTAGAGATATGCAACCATATTGCTTTAAGGATTAAAATACATAAATAAATGACAGTAAAATAAAATAAATAATAAAAAGAACCATATGAAGAAATTAAGAATTTAGAAGGGTCAACTGTAAAGTGTAAACTAAAATGGCCAAATACCTGTGTTTTCAATATACAGTATAGTCTTTGATGATTTCTGCACATCCTTTTATGAAGAACATGTGAACAAATTTAAGATACTCATGTTCACAAGATTTGGCATGTTTTCCATTATGTTAAAACCTTAAAAAATCTAATTCAGTTGCCAAATTAATAATAGTAAAGAAGAACAAGAAAGAAACCATTTCAGGAGGGTCCCAATGTTCCCATACAACAAAGCTGAGCTGGAGGCTGATTTTTCTTAAATGTATTTAATACCCTAGCACAGGGGTCCCCCAACTTAGTGGAAGTTATTGCTTTATCAATGGGGTTGGGACCATCAGTTGGTGTTGTGAATGAGGAGGTGTGTCCAAACTATATATATTCCACCTGCGTCGATATTAGTAAATTGCAGATGTGGACAGACTCACCGCGTTCACCTCTTCCACAACAGCCTTCAAACACTTCTTTACAAACTCCCGATCCATTAATGCCTTTCCACAGCTTGCAATTAGTTTAGCTACCTTGAAGCTAGCGGACAGATGACAGGTTTGGTGTAGCATTGTACTCTCCTGGGCAGCAAATTCACGGTTTAACTTAGCCAGCTTTTCTCCCCTCACTTTGCCCAGCAAGCTCGCATGCTGCCCTCCGTGGCGAGTTTCATAGTGTGGGCGAATGTTAAATTATTTAAACACCGCCACTGTCTCTTTGCAGATTAGACAAACTGCCTTTTCCTTACACTGAACAAAAAAAAAGTCAAAACTCTGCACTCAGAATCTATTTTACGTTTCCCTAACGATTTCACAATTTTTTTCCCTCGCGCACTAATTGACTGAAAGAGCGTGCAGTGTCAGATGAGCGCGGTGATGATAATAAAAAAAATTGTTTTTTTCTTTTTTTCTTGGGAATTCCCGCGGCCCGGATTTTTGACGCTGGCGGGCCGTAGCATGCCCGCAGGCCGTAGTTTGGGAACTACTGCCCTAGCATATCTTGAAACACATACTGATTTTAGAATATTTTACGGTATTAAAATGTAAAGAATATCCAAGTGTCTCCATCACACTTAGATATTTCTAGGTATGCAGCCCTAAGTATAGAAAATGTTTGGGCACTTCTTATGTTAGCACCTTCTTCTAGCATTTCAACACACTGTTTTTCATTCAAATGCTTTTAAAATGCCTAAATATTATATATAAGTGCTGACTGTCAAATTATTTATTTTTAAATCAGATGAATCAGACTTGAATTTGGATTAATCATGACTAATCACAAGTATTTACTCGCTTGCATAATTTAAATCAACTTTTAAAACGACCCCAATATTTTGATACAAAAACCTTACAGAAACCTTTTTGAATGAAAGTCAAGTCTGGCTGGAGTTTGAAGTTAAATTTGCCAGCAAGCACACCAATCAGAGTAACCTGATAATTGACCGTGAAGATATCTGCTTTGCCTTCCAGATAACCATTTGCACACTGTAAGAAATTTCACCATTTAATTACAGTAACCTACTAGCAGCTAATGGTTCCAGTATAAAACAGTTTTTCTACAGCACACATACTGTGATTTATCACTACAGTTTATAACTATAAAAGGTATCACAGTACTGTGCTGTATCAAATATACGCTTCACAGCATAATACTGTCATCTGTTTAGCGGCATTACACTGTTATTTTAGTGTATCTACTGTAATATCCATGGACAGTTAATTACAGTAAAATAATTGTAAGCACTATAGACTGAGCTTTACAGTATAATGCCACTAGAAGTTAATGAGTTGAACTTTTAATTTTTCAAAATCAAAACCCCTGCAATCTGCTGGCATACAAATGACTGGAGAAATGGCCTTGCAAGTTTATGCTTTTAGTAACCAATTATTTTAAAGCGCATCAAATACATTCAATGTACATTTAGTGCATTCTTCTTATTTTCAGTGAAGTATTTTAACATTTAGAACAATGTTAAGCAATTATAGCATCAGAACAGTCCATAGAACTAGATAATCAAAATTAAAATGTCCATTTAGATACCCCCCACCAAAACACCCCCACACCCCCAAACATAGTGCCTCTGTTGCACCATCCGAGAGAGCACACACATTTTATATTAACATTTTAACATTTAAAACAATGCTAAGCAACTCCTGCAATCTGAACAAACGATGGCATCAGAGAACGCGGTCCGTACATCCAGATAACGATCAAAATGAAGATGTCCATTTGGATATGATGTTAACATCCCCCCCACACACACCTCCATACATAGTGCCTCTGTTTCACCATCAGAGAGGGCACACACATGTTCAATGAACATTTTAACATTTAGAACAAAACATAAGTTAGGATCATGTGCAATAGAAAAATTTGTAAAACAAAACTGAACTGCAGAATTGACTAAACTTAACTGAACAGGACATACCCAGTGTTCAGTTGTCGACTTCATTTCAAACTGGAGACAAATAACTGAACACGAGTCCAGTGTTTAGTTGTCGGCTACATAAAGCCCCACTCAAAGTCTGTGAGATTTTTTATAAGGGTGGCTACATGAAGATTTACAGTTGCTGCCTTTTTCTGGACCAGCTTCCCGGTCTTCTTGGACACCACCTTTCCCTGGCTAGCCTTTGTTCCTCTCTCAGGGTTAATGCCAATGAATCGCCTAAAAAACAGAGAAAGCATATAAGATATACTGTTGTGATTGAAGATTACTTGCAGTCGATTCAGAACTCCCCTCACATTGTTAATTTATGAATATGCACTGCACAATTTTAGGATATATGTGAGCCTATACCATAACCACAGCTGTAGATGAGTGAATGGTCTAAAACCCATTAGGACAAATTCAGAGAGGAAGGCAATGCTAAAGCCTCTTCAATCCCTCTCTCTATTTATGTATTTCTCTCTGTCTATCCTCTGCCATCTTTTGATAGCACATTTATAATTCCTTCATTGGCAGACAAAACAACAATGTAATGACATTGTGTATCTGGCATATTATTACATAGGAGCATGCAACATGGATACTTCTTAGACACGTTTACATATTTACCTCTGCCTAGGAGGTTATGTTTTTGTTGATGTTAGTGCATTTTCAAAATTTGGAAACAGCTCAAACGGATTTTGATCATATATTCGCACAAGGTGTGTATCCAGATAAAGAACAGATTGTTAGATTTTGGTGGAGACCCGGATCACTGTCTGGGTCCAGTATTTTCTTTTTAAGGATTCTGCCAGAGACCCCACTGTTATAAGCTGTGATAGAGGCTAAGAGCCAGAAGGAGTCCCCAGCGCACTAGAAAATAATTTCCTACCTAAGGTCATATCTGGACACACCAAAACCTCGCTGCCAGTGACCCTATTGTGGTGGTCTGCACTCTCCACATGCTTTTCTAGTTTGTTATGTAGTGTTTTGGAAACTTACTTACTGTAATACAACTTAATCTGTTGTAATGCATGCCAAAAAACAACAACAAAAGGCACGGTATCAAAAGAGGGAGGGCAGAGACAGATTCATTCTCTTCACCTGGCTTTATGTCCATGTCAAAGCACAACCCGCCTCATTTTGGTAACCATGTTGGTCGACTGCATTGTTCAGACTGGTTGGAACAAGTTGCATAAAGATGAGGTAGCTGTGGTTTGAGATGCTGATATGTTTGACAGACTTAGGTCTGGTGGCCAGAAAGAATTACTTTGGATCAAAAAACATTTAATGTGGTAAAAATTCATTCACTCTGAATCCAGCATCACACTTTGGATGAACATGCCATCTTCAACTTGCTATCAAAAGAAACATATGTAATAAGAAGGTCCACAAAGGAACAGAAGAGTCATTGATTTAAGGCACAAAATTGGGGAAATGACAAGTCAAATTCCTGAACAGAGGTGAGAAAAGGGGCAAAATATCCTAACAGTATTTAACAGTATCAAGAGGATTTACCTTTGAACAAATTCCAATGTCTGAGCACCTTCATCTTGGTATTGCAAGTTGAACACATAGTAGGTGGCAAGAAGGGCAGCAAGCCCTGAGATGAAGCTAGGTTGGACGCCTTCGCAGATGACATCACCTTCCATGCTGATCATCCAACGTTTTATTGTGACTTTGTCACCAGCAACTGGTACAGTCAAGAAATGCAGTTTATGTTCCTAAACAGTATCCAATATGGGTAGCATTTTAAAGGTATTTGGAATGGCCACCTCACACCCAAGAATATATCGCTCTCTCTTTACTCTGTTTACATCTAGTCTCCTAAGGTGTACTGCTGCAAATCATTACTTTCCAATGTTCGGAATGACAAAAACAACAGTGATACAAATACATCCGCAGGAGAGCATAGTATACATATGTTTAGGACAAACAGACTTATGTTCTGCGCTCCATGAGACACTTACTTACCCAACAGTATCAGTCGTGGACTGGTCGGGAGGGTCAGTGTCCGCTCCACATCGGCTGCAGTGGCAGACATCTGTAGAAAAAATAGGTCACCATGATGACTTGTGACAAAATATAACATGGCAGTTGGGAGCATCATTTAATTAAAATGTAAGAATACAATATTTCTGCATAATTTGGTGGGTAAGAGATTGAAAAACAATAACAAAAAAAACATTGAATTCTAGAATATTCATAATAGTAATTTAGATGTTTGTATGCTTTTGTAGCTTAAAGGCCTACTGAAACCCACCACTACCGACCACGCAGTCTGATAGTTTATATATCAATGATGAAATCTTAACATTGCAACACATGCCAATACGGCCGGGTTAACTTATAAAGTGCAATTTTAAATTTCCCGCAAAATTTCCTGTTGAAAACGTCTTTGGATGATGACGTATGCGCGTGACGTAACCAGTGAAACGCAAGTATCGGTACCCCATTGAATACAATACAAAATAGCTCTGTTTTCATCTCATAATTCCACAGTATTTTGGACATCTGTGTTGGTGAATCTTTTGCAATTTGTTTAATGAACAATGAAGACTGCAAAGAAGAAAGTTGTAGGTGGGATCGGTGTATTAGCGGCGGACTACAGCAACACAACCAGGAAGACTTTGACTCGGATAGCAGACGCGCTAGCCGACGCTAGCCACCGACCGCACGGATGATTGTGGTGAAGTCCTTCGTCCTTCCGTCGATCGCTGGAACGCAGGTGAGCGCGGGTGTTGATGAGCAGATGAGAGCTGGTTGGCGTAGGTGGAGCGCTAATGTTTTTATCATAGCTCTGTGAGGTCCCGTTGCTAAGTTAGCTTCAATGGCGTCGTTAGCAACAGCATTTTTAAGCTTCGCCAAGCTGGAAAGCATTAACCGTGTATTTACATGTTCATGGTTTAATAGTATTGTTGATTTCCTGTCTATCCTTCCAGTCAGGGGTTTATGTATTTTGTTTCTATCTGCATTTGAGCCTGGTGCTATCACGTTAGCTCCGTAGCTAAGTTAGCTTCAATGGCGTCGTTAGCAACAGCATTTTTAAGCTTCGCCAAGTTGGAAATTATTAACCGTGTATTTACATGTCCACGGTTTAATAGTATTGTTGATCTTCTGTCTATCCTTCCAGTCAGTGGTTTATTTATTTTGTTTCTATCTGCATTTGAGCCCGATGCTATCACGTTAGCTCAGTAGCTAAAGAGCTTCGTCGATGTATTGTCATGGAGATAAAAGTCACTGTGAATGTCCATTTCGCGTTCTCGACTCTCATTTTCAAGAGGATATGGTATCCGAGGTGGTTTAAAATACAAATCTGTGATCCACAATAGAAAAAGGAGAGAGTGTGGAATCCAATGAGCCAGCTTGTACCTAAGTTACGGTCAGAGCGAAAAAAGATACGTCTTGCACTGCATTCTAGTCCTTCACTCTAACGTACCTCATCCACAAATCTTTCATCCTCGCTCAAATTAATGGGGTAATCTTCGCTTTCTCGGTCCGAATCTCTCTCGCTGCTGGTGTAAACAATAGGAAAATATGAGCAGTCCTTCCTCCGGTGTCGTCACGCTACTTCCGGTAGGGCAAGGCTTTTTTTTATCAGAGACCAAAAGTTGCGAACTTTATCGTCGTTGTTCTATACTAAATCCTTTCAGCAAAAATATGGCAATATCGCGAAATGATCAAGTATGACACATAGAATGGATCTGCTATCCCCGTTTAAATAAAACAATTTCATTTCAGTAGGCCTTTAATAGTGCTAAACTTACATCTGCAAGGAGTATCAGTGCATCTCTCATCAAAATAGGCTATCAACAGCTGGATGATACGAAGAGTCAACTCCCCATCTTCATCCACAGGAAGGGTAGAGTGAGCATTATGGTTCTTAGCTTTTGTTCTGAAATACATCTCTACTCTTTGTCCACATTCTTCAATGGATAGCTCCAAGGCACGCAAAAAGCTGATGTCAGTTAATAACTCAAGGTGATCCAAGATACTCCTTTGGGTGAAAAGGAAAGGCCACTGGTTTCCTAAATCATCAAGTGAAGGCACTGGGGTTGTATTGATTTGGTTGCGCTGAAGACAGAATGTTGCTTTCATAAGGTTGACTACTTCTGCCCCTTCACCTCCGTGAACACCTTCACGCTTGTATATTTCACATAGTTGTTGCCGCTTCTGTTCCACTGTGTCACTGGTTTCTTCAGGTGGAAGTTCTGGCTGAAAGTGTGGGCATCCATAATAATTACTTGGCCTACGCATTTGTCCAAACCGCCTTTTTGTTCTGAGTGGTTTGGTTGTTCCTTCACGATTGATGTTCTCAATGCGTGTTTTCATTTGAGTGAGGAAGTGAGGAATGAAGTAAAACCTCCACTAATGATGGCACCTTCTGGTGTCATATCAGCAAAACTACATGGGTACTGCTTAACAATTTTTTGGCAGATTACGAGACACTCATTGCGCGTTGGATTAGCCTCATACCTTCTCATTTCATCCACAAGGATTCTAATCATTTGGCGTCGCTTGTCAGGAGCAGGTCTCCTGCTGTTGGCGATAGCTGACTGCACTTCATTAGGCATTTTATCCCATGGGACTTGAAAGGTTTCATGCCATTTACTGGATATTATGGCGGGCTGGCTTACTCTACTCTGAGAACAAGGTGATGAAGCTGGTGAAGAGCTTGACAAGGGCGAAAAGCCAGCCAGTGAAGATGAAGAGGAGCAAGGCAATGGACTGGAGAGCAAAGACAGACTTCCGCCTGCAGACTTTTGATGTGCCAAGTCATCTGGCAAGGGGTGGAGATCAAGCACGACTGTTGTAGTTTCTAAAACGCATAGAAATAAAGCAAAATGTATACATCACTACATTCAAAATTTCTCCCATATGCGTGCATGGCAATTCAAACAATTTTGGGAGAACTGTAGAATATCTGACAGGTGCAAATCTCTACTCGAATGTATTCATTCTATGTCAAATGGGTGTTATTCTTTCTCAACAATTACTGTAGCTTTAACTAGATGGGAGAACTACAAACACAAGATTGATAGTTACCCATTTTGAATGCCTCCAGAAGTTTCCTTTGCTGGATAACAGGCAAGAGGTCTCTGATCTCATCCTGCTCTACATACTTGAGGTCTGCTTTTGATTCCACACCTGAGCTTTTCAGTGTTGAGACGACCAGTTGTACAATATCCTCAGACAGGTTGGGTAAAGTCCTGAGGATGATGACTTTTATTTCCTCACAGATGGATGACATGAATCTAGAATATAGTGACTGAATGGTGAAGAATTAGTGAGGACACGCCCCCAAAAAAATATTCAGGCAGTGAGTAGTAATCAGTAATAAGCAGCTCTGCTTGACTAACACAGAAGTAGGTTTCCTGCATACGTGTATTGTGGTTGACGAACAGCCTGATATACCTCAGTGATAAAATACACTGTTACATTTTTATGAATGACAACCTTTTTAATTTTTCCTACAAGGCCATCATCATTATGACCTATAACAACAAACATGTTGCTCTTATATGTTGTCCCTTTCACAGTCTCGTGATGACTAATGAGGGTATTTTGAGGATCAAAGTTAAGATGAGCAATTGACTGTCTCATCTTTTTATTGTAGTCTCCCACAATAAGTTCAGTTCCCTTCTCTACCTCAACAGATGATGGAAACAGGGTCCCAGAACTTAGAAATGATTGCAAAAGCTGGTGTCTTCCAGCAAGGGTTCCACAGACATTTTTTAAGTTATGCAGCTTTCTTGCACACTGTTTGAAGTAAGTATGCTTACTTTCAAATCGTAATGTCCAAAGACGGATGAGTGGCCCAAATTGAACAAGGAGTTCTGGATAATGATTCAGGTAGTGATGTTTATGCTTAAGTGGATCATCCGTAAAAGTTTGCATTCTGGCTTGTAAATACTCCTCTATTAGAACTCTTAAATATGCTACCTGGCCTGTGGAAATGGTTGGAGCACAAACAAGCTCCACAATTTTCCTCAGCTGTAAAATTAGCTGCCATACCTCACTGTCTTGAGAGCTTTTTATTTTATCACCAATCAATACTGGCAACATTCTCAGAAAACACCAATTCTGAACTGCATGTCCAGAAAGTTTTCTAGTCCCTGTGCTCATCTCACAAGTTTGCTATTGGCATCATTACCCAAATATTTAAACTGGTTTATGCGCCGATTCAGTTCAACATAAGTAAACTCTTTTTCATTTGAAACAAGGTGGTTCAGATATAATGCTAAATCAGTTGAGACAATACCCTCAAAGAGATCATGGCCAAGACAAGGAGGCAATCCAGGCTCATTGAAAATCGAGTTAAATTGAATGCCACAACAGGCACTTGCTTCTTCCACATTATGACTCAGACAATCAATATATTTTTGATACGACTGTGGGGTGCGGTCAGGGCCCTTGGCCAGAGGATATGCCAGAAATGCTTCCCGGTTAATCTCACAATATCTGCAATTTTTTTTTTTTTTTTTTTTTTCTTTCATAAAGAAATACAATCATGTGTGCTTACGGACTGTATACCTGTGGACTGTATTGATCTATATTGATATATAATGTATATATTGTGTTTTTTATGTTGATTTAATAAAAAATAAAAGTAAAAATATATATATGTTTTTATTTTTATTTTAATTTTTTTTAATTTTTTTGTGCGGTCCGGTACCAATCGGTATATATATATATAAAGCAATTCAAACAGAAAATGACACATCAAGGTACAAGTGACTGTGATTGCACGGGAATTACCTTGTTATCAAAAACACACCAGTAGTATGGATTTAGCTGCGGCGGCCAGGTGATTGTATAGCTGGAGGAGGCAGCAGGCTATCGCTCGTCCATCCATCGGTACTTGGCAACTTCAGAGTTATGATGTGCGGAATGATACTTGACTATCGATAAAAGGAGTGCCAGATCTTTATGCTCTAGAATTGATTTTCAAATCAAAATGTCGATACTTTGATAGTACATGTTTTGAGGTGAAATATCATTAACAGCAAAACAATGGGAAGTACTATTGAAATCTTGTATAAATGACACGATTTTGTGGGAACTCATTTTTCTTCCACCTGGGTACGTGTTATGCGTGAGAGCAGCAGATCGTGCGAAATGAAGCTCGGTTGGACAAATTGTGGGCGGACCCAAGAAACAAGTCTGAAAAATACTGAATTATACTGTAGGTTGTGCAGTAGCTTACTACTGGTCGATATTTTTTGTAAAATGCAACAAAATGTACAGTACTTAACTGCATTTAAGAAGAACAGTATATAACTGTAGTTTTTTTTGTATTTTTACAGTAATTTCTTACAGTGCAGGTAAGGTAAAAGAGCATGCAGGGTCAAAATAAATTGCGTGATGATGATTAATGCAATAATTTTTTGGGATCAATCACATGAGTGAACTCATGTTATTTTTGATAGCCCTATATATATATATATATATATATATATGTATATATATATATATATATATATATATATATATATATATATATATATATATATATATATATATATATATATATATATATATTGTTGCGTTGACCAGCATTCCTCCAATGGGGAATTCAAATTGCTAGTCTCTCCCAGATTCTTTATATGGCAATACGCTGATGTTTATATTCAATCTCCAGGCAATAGTTGGTATTTTGTAGTTTATTCTCAAAGCTTAGAGGACAAACCTGAGACCAACCCAGCACCCAAGCGTTCCCTAGCCCGGTCCAGATCGGTCTACCAAAACCCCGGAACTCCTGTCTACTTCCTCCTTCTCCTGTCCCCCCCACCTGCTGTTTCCCCAGTCTAGCTGTGCTCCTTATCTTAGGAATGTAATGGCAGTCTCAACAAAGACAGCGCTCTGACTCTAACCAAAGACACTCGAATCCAAGCACTTTGTACCACACGATACATTAGCTGATGTAAATATGACTATAGGTGTTTTTAGAAAGAAGTAACACTTAAATATTGATATGCTTCTAACAAGTGTAACAAACGCACCCAAGTTCCCCGGGTGTCTTTGCCACTACGCATTTAAGGAGTCACGGGTGGGACCTGATATTCAGCTGGGAATGATTAATACATTAAATAAACACAAGACATGTATAACTATCAGCCACAAAACGAACAGGCTTATATTTAATATGCCACAAATTAATCCCGCATAGCAAACAACTCCCCCCTCCCGTCCATATAACCCGCCAATTTAAATCAAACACCCACACAACACACTCAATCCCACAGCCCAAAGTTCATACAACACATATATTTCCCCAAAGTCCCAAAAGTTACGTACGTGACATGCACGTACCGCGACATGCACGTATGGGCAAGCGATGAAATGTTTGAAAGCCGCAGCAGTGTACTCACGGTACCGAGACTGCGCATCCAACTCAAAGTCCTCCTGGAAAGAGTCTCTGTTCTCCCGGTTCTCCACAGGCCAATGGAAAGCACACCAAAAATGTCAAAAAGGAGGATTAATCCATGAAGTGGCTCCGTGGTAAAAAACGCTGTGTCTGACAGGTGCTCCAGGTGGATTGTGACGTCACTTTCCGCTTCCGCCCGGTCTGATAGAACCAGATGCCTTTTATATCCCCACATATTATTTACGTACATATTTAATATTAACATGATTATTAAATACGCCTGTAACAGTTTATAATAAGTAAATGGATGACATAATAAGTATATATATATATATTTATTTTCCCAGCTGAGCACAAGTTAACTGTGACTGGCAATTTATTATATATATAACGATGGACCCCTATGGCCATTACATCCCCCCCCCCCCCCCCAGCCAGCGGCTTATGGGGACCATAATAGGGTTTCATGTTTACCACATTAATAGTATCCATCTTACACTTATCAGTCAACCAACGAATACTGTAATTTACAGTACCCAACTTCTTCTCTACCCGCACAGGCCCTAACCATCTGGGTGCTAGTTTGGCAGAGAATTTACTTGAAGCTTTGGAAAGTGGGTGCGCCCTAATCCAGACCAGAACCCCAACTACAAAGTGTATATCTTTGTGTCGTGCATTATAATATCTGGCTTGTCGAGCTTTGGACGCGCCTACAAGTCTCTCCACTTCCTCCTTTAGGTGTGTGTGTGTAAGTATGGTGTGATATGCAGATGTGTGTGGTGGTGGAGCTTTGTGCACCAGTCGTTCCAGGGGTCCCATCAGATCCCGCCCGAGAGTCAACCTGGCAGGGGTTGAACCAGTCGTCTCATGGACAGCGGTGTTAAGGGCAAACCGGAATTCAGGCAGCCATTTATCCCAGTCCTGATGATGGTTCCCTACAAAGGCGGCAATCATGGTCTTGAGGGTGCGATTGACTCGTTCTGTCATGTTGGTTTGTGGGTGGTAAGCTGTGGTTAGTTTATGGGTTACCCCCCAGGATTCGCACAGACGGGACATCAGTTGGCTTGTGAACTGTGGCCCTCGGTCAGACACAAGATATGTGGGAACTCCCCAGCGAGTGAAAATGTCATTTTTGAGAATTTGGCAGACCTTGGGAGTTTTGGCGTCTTTCAGGGCAAAAAGCTCTACCCACTTGGAGTAGTAGTCCACCACCACCATCAGTACAGAGTTCCGGTCCTTACTGAGGGGAAAAGGTCCCATGAAGTCCACTCCCAGCATTTCTCCTGGGGCGTTGACGGTAGAGGACTGGAGTTGCCCAGCTGGCTTGTCGTTGGGGTTTTTGTATTGTTGACAAGTCCTGCATGCTTGGACGTGACTCCAGACGTCTTTCCTTACTGTCGGCCACCAAGCTACTTCCAGAATCTTCAAGAGCGTCTTCATTCTCCCCAGATGTCCTCCGAATGGACTGTCATGAAAGTAGGCCAGGAACTGCGGCACCAGAGACAATGGCACTACCAGCTGATAATTGAAGCCGCCATACTTAGATGGTACTCCCCGGTACCACACCCCTTGCTGAAGTTGATAGTGGATCCGGCCAGGTGTAGGTTTGTCAACAGAAGGTCCACATTCCAGACATGTTGTATCAGTTTTTTGAGCCTCAGAAAGATCTTGCAGTGTGCTGGGGAGATCTGACCAGTAGGTTTTCGGAACAACAAGGCAAATCTTCCCTTCTGGTGATTGGGGTGCCCGTGACAATGCATCCGGTACCACATTGCAGCAGCCCTTCTTGTAATGGACTCTGAATGTGAATCCCTGGAGTCTCAGCGTCCATCGTGTAAGTCGGGACGAAGTCTTAGGGCAGTTGAATGCCCAGGCAAGAGCACTGTGGTCCGTGAAGACATCAAAAGTTGTTCCCTCGAGGAAATGTCTCCACTTCTCAACTGCCCACACCACAGCCAAGCACTCTTTTTCGGCAGTGGAGTAGCGGACTTCAGCTCCTTGGAGCGCTCTGGAGGCAAAGGCAGTTGGCCGTTCTTCACCTTCAAGGCGTTGCATCAGGACCGCGCCGAGGCCCAAGTCACTGGCATCACCGTGAACCTGGAAACTGATTTGTGGATGGGGCTGAGCAAGCACTGGTGGAGACTGTAAAAGGGATTTGAGGTGGTCGAAGGCCTCCTGGCAGGTAGGACTCCACTCCCAAGGAACGTCCTTCTTTTTTAGTTGGTTTAGAGGAGATGAAATGTCGGCCAGCCTGGGGATGAACTTGTGGTACCAGCCGACCATTCCAAGAAACCTCTGAAGACTCTTCAGGTCTGTGGGAGGGGTATATGCAGTTATTGCTGATATTTTTTCCGGATCTACTTCCACTCCTTTGCCGGATATTAGGTGTCCAAGGAAGGTGAGCTGATCTTGAAGCAGGTGGCATTTCTTGATGTTGAGAGTAAGGTTTGCTTGTTGTAATTTTGCAAACACCACTTCAAGGTCAAGCAGGTGTTGTTCTTCTGTTTGTGAAAACACAATGATGTCATCAATGTACATGAAACAGATCCTTCCCCTAAGCTCACCCAGAACTGTCTCCATTAAACGCTGGAAGGTCGCCCCAGCATTGCGCAGTCCAAATGGCATGACTTTAAATTGATATAGGCCCATATGTGTGATCATGGCAGTCTTTGGCTTGCTATCCTCATCCATGGCAACCTGCCAGTAGCCACTCTGCAGGTCAAGGGAGCTGAAATATTTTGCGCCTTGCAACGACTCCAGGATCTCATGTATGAGGGGCATGGAATAGGCGTCATGCTGGGTTTTGGCGTTCAAGCCCCTGTAGTCCACACAGAATCGGGGTGTTCCGTCCTTCCTGGGTGTCAGAACAACAGGAGAGGCCCACGGAGATGTTGATGGCTCTATCACTACAGTGCTGATCATTTTTTTATTTGTTCTTCGATTATTTCTTGTTTTTGACTGGACACTCTGTAAGCCCGCTTCCTCACAGGCATCTCATCCATGGTGGTGATTTGATGTTTAATTACCCTGGTGGCCCCAGTAGTCTCAGTCCACACAGTTGGCCACTTCTGCAGCAGTGGTCGTACCACCTCAGGTTGGGATTCGAGGAGGGGGATGGCAGACTGATTAACTGGGGGTTCTTCATTTATGGCCATGTAAAAATTAACGGAGGGACCAGGGTGAGACCAGTGAAGCATTTCTCAGCCTTTGGGGAGAAATTTGAATTCTCTCCCTCCGGGCATGACATACCTCCTGAGATGAGGTTTGAGTACCATTTGTGATGAGGTCATGAAGTCGAGACCTAGCAACAAGTGCATACATAAGTGGCCATCAGCCATCACATGAATCTGTAGGGTGCCAAGACAGTCATGCAGATTGAGGAGCAGGGTGGCTTTTCCAACTGCTTGGTTTATTTGTCCATTTGCCATAACAAACTTTGGAATTCTGCTTGGCTCCAGAACCTCGCCGCACTTCCTCACA
Organism: Entelurus aequoreus; assembly: GCF_033978785.1. NCBI lineage: Eukaryota > Metazoa > Chordata > Actinopteri > Syngnathiformes > Syngnathidae > Entelurus > Entelurus aequoreus. Next base: position 56,594,651 of record NC_084737.1, read on the forward strand.
GCCTTCCACAATGTATGACTCATTAGTGAGTACGTGCATCCGGAGTCCAGGACTCCATCTCCCTTAGAGCCGCGCATGCTAATAGGGACCACCAGGAGGGATTGTTCACCCATAGCAGCGGCAAGGTCGGCCCCACTTCGACTCGGCCCATGCTCCATCTTCTTGCCAGATCTTTTTGGAGGGTTGCTTTGTTGGACCCGACTCCAATAGTCTTTACTATTTGTCCAATCCCGTTCAATCAGGGAGCCCACCTTGACCAACTGTTCTACTGTTGTCACGATTCCACGTAGACTACTGGCCAACCTGGGATTGCAGGCACCGAGTATGCGGCGCACGATCTCGGCTTCCTCCATGTCATGTCTCCACTTCAGGCAAAGGGCACGATAATCATATGTGAAATCTCGCAAGCACTGATTAGGGGTTTGAAGAATGGAGTGGAGCTGCATCTCAATCTCAGATTGGTAGTCAGTTGGCAAAAATGCTTCCAGGAAAGACTGCTTAAATGTAGACCAGCTGGTTATGTTACTGCGGGCTGCCGACCACCAACTCCTGGCAGGACCTTTTAGGACAGCATTGAGGGTTCCTACCAGCTCAGCATCGCTCAGAGGGCGGAGTGCTAAAAAGTTTTCACACTGTTCGATGAAATCGGTGACATCGGCTGAGCCTCTGGACTCTCCAAACTGGGGAAATTCCATCCTGATGGGTGGTCTGGCGGTGACAGCAGGTGTCAAGGCGGTGACAGCAGGTGGTCTGGCAGTGACAGCAGGTGGTCTGGCAGTGACAGCAGATGCCGTGGTGGTGACAGCAGGTGCAATGGTGACAGCAGGTGGTCTGGCAGTGACAGCAGGTGCAGTGGTGGTGACAGCAGGTGCAATGGTGACAGCAGGTGGTCTGGCAGTGACAGCAGGTGCAGTGGTGGTGACAGCAGGTGCAATGGTGACAGCAGGTGGTCTGGCGGTGACAGCAGGTGTAATAGGGAAGGTGATGTCTCTGACAGGCGGGTGGTGGCGGACTGGTATGGCGGCTGCAGGAGTGGAGAAGCTAGCTGGTCGCCAAAACCTTCAGGTTTTAGCAAGGGTATTTTTCAATTCCTCTTTCCACCTTTCATCTCTTCGACGCAGACATGCTGCGACAGCTTGGTCGAAGTTCTGCACCTTCGTGTCCACATACGCTTTCATCTCTGCCACCATGGCCTCCATCACTGCCCTAAGTCCATCCTCCCGGTTAAGGGTGCTGTCGACCGCTTCTGTGAGTCGGTTCTCCAGAATGTCCATTCGTTGTTGCAGCGTTAGAAGTTGCTCCAGGACAGCTTCTGGTTCCACCCCATCCTCTTCCTCTGCTGCCGCATCCTGTCTGGACTGTTCTAAATACATAGAGTCCAGCAAGTTAGTCAGCTCAGCAACACCATTTTGATTGGGCCTACTGGTGACATGGCGGAAAGGGTCAAGGGGCGGAGTTGAGTCCTGGGCAGCATCAGCAAAGTCCTGTCTGTCCTCTTCCTCCATTAGGGAGTGGCTGCTGGTCGACATTGCTCCAATTAAACTAATTATGTGTAAGTATTTATTAATTGTCGTATATGTAAGTGTCTATGTGTGTAAATGTATAAAAATGGTATGTATTTATGTACCAGAAAATGGATGTATATATGTATCAAAATGTAGAAACAAATGGTGACACAATAGGAGTGTGTGTGACACTGCTGACTATTTAGGGAAAAAAAGTGAACCCAATATACCTTTATATTTTAACAAGACAAATAATATCTATATACTACTTATTCCCCCTAACGTGCTTCGCAAAAAAACAACGAAAATATGAGCCGCTGATATCAATGATACACTAAGCCCCGCTCCCCCCGTACGGGCCAACACTCTGTAACAAACACACCCAAGTTCCCCGGGTGTCTTTGCCACTACGCATTTAAGGAGTCACGGGTGGGACCTGATATTCAGCTGGGAATGATTAATACATTATATAAACACAAGACATGTATAACTATCAGCCACAAAACGAACAGGCTTATATTTAATATGCCACAAATTAATCCCGCATAGCAAACAACTCCCCCCTCCCGTCCATATAACCCGCCAATTTAAATCAAACACCCACACAACACACTCAATCCCACAGCCCAAAGTTCATACAACACATATATTTCCCCAAAGTCCCAAAAGTTACGTACGTGACATGCACGTAGCGTGACATGCACGTACGGGCAAGCGATGAAATGTTTGAAAGCCGCAGCAGTGTACTCACGCTACAGAGACTGCGCATCCAACTCAAAGTCCTCCTGGAAAGAGTCTCTGTTCTCCCGGTTCTCCACAGGCCAATGGAAAGCACACCAAAAATGTCAAAAAGGAGGATTAATCCATGAAGTGGCTCCGTGGTAAAAAACGCTGTGTCTGACAGGTGCTCCAGGTGGATTGTGACGTCACTTTCCGCTTCCGCCCGGTCTGATAGAACCGGATGCCTTTTATATCCCCACATATTATTTACGTACATATTTAATATTAACATGATTATTAAATACGCCTGTAACAGTTTATAGTAAGTAAATGGATGACATAATAAGTATATATATATATATTTATTTTCCCAGCTGAGCACAAGTTAACTGTGACTGGCAATTTATTATATATATATATATATAACGATGGACCCCTATGGCCATTACATTAGTCCCCCTTTAAGATCTTCTAATAAGATCTTTATTACTTGTACAAAACTTATAAAGCACGCCCCACATTAAAGTAGGTGCTGTTTTTTTTCTTTAAGCAAGCTAGCAATAAAACAACAGTTTATTTACATGGGAGATAGATGGAAGGAGTCCACGTCAATGTCGTCATGGTCAGGGAAGTAAACCAACAATTCTCGAAAGTCTTAAAGTTACCACTTTGCTAGACCCCTTTAGTGACACTTAGCCCAAGGGGCGATAAAGCAACCGCATGAGGCTATGATGGCCAAAAAAACTCCGAATGGAGACCAAGAAAGACTTAATAAGGTCAGTCCACCTGCCTAAGGTGTCCCTAGACAGGGCCTGGAGGCCCTTTAAGGCCCTCTGAACTGAGCCATCGGGGGCAGTGTTGTTAGGAATGAAGGTACAGCATTGGTCACCAAACATTGCACACACTCCTTCTTCCTTGGCTAGGATGCGGTCAAGGGCTATGCGGATCTGAACGGCCCTTAGGGAGGTCGGGGCAAGTTGTTCAGCAAGTCCCTCAACGGCGTCACGAGTCAGGTTGGTTAGTCTCAACGGCGGCGGGGAGTTAGAGAGGCCGCTGAAACAGGAGTTCCAAGGGGTGTTAATTTGGTGAGTGGGGTCACCAGTCCAACCATAGCACAAAGCCCAACGGCTGACGTCGGGATTCTAATGTACAATCTGTGCTTCCCACAACACCAGAATAAGTCAGCTCGTGCCTAAGGGCCTATCCTAGAGCCATCTATCAGTGTGGTGCACCAGTAACGGTTGATGTCACCCAATTTGTTGGGGGACAGAGAGGGTCCTGTAATTTGAAAACGCGTGTAATTCAGCTTTTGGGCCACAAAGGGAAGAAGTCGGGTGGCATTGTCAACAGAAGGGTACACATGTCAGTCAACTTAAAAGGGGCGGGGTAAGTGTGGGAAAAGGGACGTCCAGCGGAAGAAGCAACACAGTCACCCAGGTTTTGGCATCCACCTGAGCCACAGGTTGTCTGCACCCGCTCCTAAGGTCAAAGGTCAAAGTTACCAGGCCTTCGGTGGTGATGTCATTAGCACGCACGGATGTGAGCCTTTGAAACACCACCGAGGTGGGGTGGTACTTTAGGTGCTACAGAGGGTGTAGAGGTAGTTAACGCCCTCTCAAGGACATTAATTTTAATAATTCCTTTAGCGTCTGTATCAGTCAGGTCAAGCCCCAAAACAACATAAAAGGGACAATGGGCACAACTTACCAGAGTATGTTGTCTGCATCCGACACCAATGGTTCAGGGTTGAGTCGTAACAAATATAGAGGTTATTACCACGGTAATAACTATTGTGTCCCCCGTAATTAATCACACTGCACAGGTCAAAAAATAAGTCTTGCTATCCCCTTTGACCCAGTCTATTTAAAGTCCGCTGTCGTCGGGAAGGATGAACTGAGACACAAAGACAGTAGAACACGCCCAAACACCAGTCCGTCAGGTAACACTACCAAGTGTAACATCCTGCCTTTCGTCTATCAATATCAGAGTAATTTAGGTAACAAAACGGGGATAAACATCAAACTTTTCACTTAATGTAACGACACATACAGTTATGCTGAAAACAAGCAAGAAAAACTAAGAAACATTTAGCATACTGGATTGGTCTCACACAAGGATATACAATATAGAAGTTGAAAAGAGTAATGTAGGTAGAAAATCTCTCTCGTCTCCTGGGCTGTGGGGCAGATGATGTGGCGATGTCAGCAATGACATCCGCTGGTAATCTGTCAGGTTCTTCAGCTGTAGTGCAGAGGGAGAGGTGGTACCAGGTGTCCCCTCCACCAGCCAGTCGAAGGGCGTGGGACATCCGTTCTACGACCTAGAAGGGACCAGTCCACCTGGGCTCCGTCCACTTGCGTTTGATGACCTTGATCTTGACCCTCTCAGCGGGCGGAAGGGAATCTGTACAGAAGAACTGGCACACAAATTCTGCAATTTTTTGTGTAAAATACCATTTTGGTTTTACGCTGAGTCCTCCTTCCATGGGGGGCTGCTGGTCCTGTGAATGGCTGACCTGTATGCAGCTCATAGGTTGAAAAACTCAAAGGGCGGTAAAACAGTTTTATTCACGGACCTTCGACTGATCATTAACACTAATTGCAACATGTCAATTCAATTAAATTTGGTCTGTGCACAGATTTTAGCCAATTAGTTTTTGATGTTCTGGTCCATCCTTTCAACCTTACCTTGGGACTCAGGATGGTACCCCAAACCTGTGTTCTAGTCCGAAAGCCTTTTCGACCAAGGCTAAGTGAGTTTTTTTTTTTTTAATGGTTGCCGTTGTCTGACCTAATCTTTTTGGGGAAACCATCTCGAGGTACTAGGTCATTCACAAGTCATTTAATTACTGATATTGCATCCTCTTTTGAGGTTGTTGTTGCTTCCGGCCAACCACTGTGATTGTCAACACAAGTCAGTACGTACCTTTTCCCTTGTACCGTATTGATCATATCAGTGAAATCAAAGACTATACATGGTTCACCCTCACCTCCTCCATATTCTAAATTTGATCTATTAAACTACTATCGATGTGTAAAATCGTTATTTTCAAATTAAAATTAGTTATAACTTCTTACCCACGATAAAAACGTTAAAACTATGGAATGTGTCAGAGTCGGATGATTGTCGATTTTGTTCCAAGGAGTCTGTATCCACCCTCACTCACCCCCTTCTGTTTCTGAAAAAAGGACGGTGTTAGTCATACTATCACTTTCAGAAACATCTAAGAAAAAAGTCAGCTAATTGTCAAGTAGCGGAGGACAGGTCATGTTTGAGGTCAATGATTGTCTCTTTAGCCTCTATGGTCCACTGGGGGGTGTTGTTAGGGTAGGGGACCCCTTAGCAATATCACAATTAACTCAAACTCAACTAAACCCTAGCTTTTATGTAACTTATTCAATATGGTGAAAGTAACAAATATGCTTATATTTATATTGTCACCAATACTAGAAAAATACTACCCTTGTGGCGAATGCTTTAGCAATAGTATTTTGAAATTTTACCACACCTGGTGGCCCCAATAATTCATTAAGTCAAGCTCATGTTGTAGAAAGTTGAATGATGCAGACACGTTTGTTACTGAATACTTTCTATCAGACTTCTGTCTTGACGACTATGTGTATGTAATGAGCAACTATAATTATTTGATATGCTTAAATGTGTAATGTGTCGTTTTAGCTCAGCTGTTATGTAGCTGCTAGCTCCTCGTAGCCTACAGGTGTCTAAAGTGCAGCCCATAGTTATGTGTTTAACATAACCATGGGCTAAACCTAAACAATTGAAAATGTGGTATTTGGGTGTCGGTGTAATGTTTGGCAGCTACGCCGTGTCTTATCATTGGACCTAAGTTCTTTGGTTTTGTAGGCGAGACAGAGAGCAAGGGAACAATGTGGGACACTATTGTGTCCATCTTATACCATGCTAGCTGTTGCAAAGATAGGTCAACATGAGCAGCCACACCTTGAGTTCCAACATATATAAATAATCATAACATATTGCGAGTTGGGTGGCAGAACACACGGAAGCATCTCAGTCAGTCAGGGTTTTCACTGTTAGAGCAGTTGGATGTCAGCCATTCCTGTTGTTTCAGGCTGTGGTATGAGCTCCTGGAGGAGTCTTGGTAGTGGTGTCGCAGCTGGGTGGTTCAGCCGTCAGGTAACACCAGGAATGTTCCTTCTTTGCGATTTGAATGTCAGGGTACAGTCTGTAAAGGAGGTCCAGCAATCTGAACCGGAAGTGGTTTGGTGACAGGTAACCTTCTTGTGACCCCAGCAAAGCCTTCGACCTTTAAAGAGGAAGCACACAGTTTTTTTGGTACCTCTGCATTCAGAATCGAATGGGTGGCTGATAAAATTGTCCGTAGACACTCATGTCCAGCAGGGGTCCTGTCGGTACTTCCTGCTGCGGCTCCTGATGTGGGCGTCCTATTACACGCCTTCGTGTTTGTTTGTTGGCACGACGGAACCTTTCCTGTTCGGAAATGTTCGGACAGTCACGACTCCAGTGACCAGGCTGGTCACAGCCGAAACAGTGTCTACCCCAGACCGGCTTTGAAGCATCGTGTTGTCCACCACCGAGTCCAACCGCACGTCTGTTGAGGATTCTTTCCTCCACCTGTTGGAACTCAAAAGCAAGGTCACCCACTGCTGAATATACCCTAGCTGATCTTGACCTTTTGGTTCTTTTAACCTTTTATCTTCAGCGATCTGTAATTTAAGTAGTCGTTTCCTTGTTGCTCTGTCATTAGCCCTATTTTGCATGGGATGAATAAAATGTCCTGCCATATATTGTTTTTGGCACCTTGTATATCAGGGTTAACTTTGTCCAAAGTGTTTGGCCAAAGGTTTCTTCCCGGAGGTACAGGTGGGAAAGCAAGGTCAACAATGGCTTGCATGTATGCATCGGCAAGAGACTTCTATTGTAGTATGTCCAAAGTGTTAATGTCATGTGTCAAAAATGTCTGCCGGAGAAAATGGTCAGACGTGTACAAGGGGTTAATTTTCGGAGGCAGGATTAATCTTAGAGGGGGCGTGTTAATACCTCCTTCTCTTGTCACTGGAGTAGGGGGCGGTGTCCTAGTAAAAGTCTGGGCGGGTCGTTTGAATTGTCTTGCGCATGCGCGGCAGACAAAAAACCAATCAGTTCATTCTGTCATTAATCATTGTTTCTTTTGCTGCATTTCTTTTTTCCACGTAATCCCCGTTTACTTTTATCATACGCCAAACTCTTAAATTCTCTCCCTGAGTGTTCCATTTTCACCAGCGCGCGCACACACACACACACACACACACACACACACTCAGCAGCACACACACACGCGAGCACGCGTAAGCACCTCCGCACACACACACCCACACACTCAGCAGCACACACACACACGAGCACGCGTAAGCACTCCCGCACACACACACTCACACTCAGCAGCACACACACACACACGAGCACGCGTAAGCACTCCCGCACACACACACTCACACTCAGCAGCACACACACACACGAGCACACGTAAGCACTCCCGCTCACACACACTCACACTCAGCAGCACACTCTCTGCGTTTCACTTTACCATAAAACTTCCAGTTACTTTTTATTTATTTTTTTATTTTATTTTATTTTACCAGACGTTTGAGTTCACGACTTTTCGAGTATTGTAAACTCCCTCTTAACCCTTTCAAGGAACGTTCTCCTTTTTTTTCTCTTTTTTTTCTCTACCTGCTAGTTCCATTGTCGACAACCGTCCATTCAATTGATCATTACACAGTAATGATTAATCACATTTTTCCCCAACCGCCATCACATTCCTGTCTGTCACACTCCAAGGCCATGTGTCTATTTCTTTACGTTTTAGTGTCTTATCTCACTGGGATCTTTCAACCCGCTTCCTTACGTTTCAGTGTCTTATCTCACTGGGATCTTTGAACCCGCTTCCTTACGTTTCAGTGTCTTATCGCACTGGGATCTTTCAACCCGCTTCCTTACGTTTTAGTGTCTTATCTCACTGGGATCTTGCAACCCGAACTCATTAAGGGACGACCAAATTCCCAGGGTAAGCTACACCCAACTATTAGTTCACTCGTCAATGAAACTGCCCGTCACGGTAATCGAGACACAATGGCCTGAGTTGACCACTTATTTACAATTTTAATGCAATGGCAGGGTCGGCAAAAATGCAATCAATCAATCAAAATCACCAATCGGTGCCTGGGATTACAAAACAGTGTTTGACTTACAGACTTCAGGACAGACTCCTAACGCAGATTTTATCTAAAAAGAAAGGTTCTGCTTACCTTGAATTGGCCAATTGAGTCTGTCCAGAAGATTGCAAGAAGTCATCAATCAACAGCGTGCCATCTCGGACGAAGCCCCCAAATTGTTGCGTTGACCAGCATTCCTCCAATGGGGAATTCAAATTGCTAGTCTCTCCCAGATTCTTTTTATGGCAATACGCTGATGTTTATATTCAATCTCCAGGCACTAGTTGGTATTTTGTAGTTTATTCTCAAAGCTTAGAGGACAAACCTGAGACCAACCCAGCACCCAAGCGTTCCCTAGCCCGGTCCAGATCGGTCTACCAAAACCCCGGAACTCCTGTCTACTTCCTCCTTCTCCTGTCCCCCCACCTGCTGTTTCCCCAGTCTAGCTGTGCTCCTTATCTTAGGAATGTAATGGCAGTCTCAACAAAGACAGCGCTCTGACTCTAACCAAGGACACTCGAATCCAAGCACTTTGTACCACACGAGACATTAGCTGATGTAAATATGACTATAGGAGTTTTTAGAAAGAAGTAACACTTAAATATGGATATGCTTCCAACAATATATATATATATATATATATATATATATATATATATATATATATATATATATATATATATATATATATATATATATATATATATATATATATATATATATATATATATACAGTATGGATGGGTCAAATGCAGAGGACAAATTTCGCCACATCTAGTGTGTGTGTGACAATCATTGGTACTTTAATCTTTAATCTTAATATATATGTGTCATCATGGTGCCGATGAAGGCTGCCTCGGTGCTCTTGTGCGCTCTGTTTTGTTTGTTTTTGTACATAAATTGTGTTTCCGGGTGCTCTTACACCCGTGAAGAGCTACTGAACATCAGATCCACCATCCCTATGGACTTGTTACCGGTCATCTTAGCGTCAGCTGCGGATTTGGTCCATTCTGTGCTCAAAAGAGGGAAACCGCATCGAAGAGGAAAGCGAGCGGGCGCACTTGTCCGTCTTCGCGGACGGGGATTACGCACGCCTCTACCAGGCATCTTCCTCTCCAACGTCCGCTCACTTGCCAACAAGATTGTCGAGCTAGCGTTGCTGATGAGAAGGAACAAGGACTTCTCCTCATCCTGTGTGTTGTGTTTCACGGAGACTTGGCTGAGCGCAAGTGTCCCGGACAGCGCGCTTCAACTGGAGGGCTTTCATCTCCTCCGCGCGGACCGAGACGCGGTGCTCTCTGGCAAAAAAAGAGGCGGGGGACTATGCTTCTTTATCAACAATAGCTGGTGCACAGACGTGACAGCGATTTCCAGACACTGTTCTTCTTCTCTGGAATATTTATTCATCCACTGTAAGCCCTTTTACTCACCGTGTGAGATTGTTTCATTCATTCTAGTGGCTGTTTACATCCCGCCCGGCGCAGACGTGCGTGACGCTCAGCGCGCGCTCGCAGGACAGATCTTACATGTGGAACGGTCTTTTCCTGACTCTCTTGTTATCGTGCTTGGTGACTTTAACAAGGGAAATTTGAGCCAGGAATTACCAAAGTATAGACAGTTTATTAAATGCCCGACCAGAGAGGAGAACACGCTGGATCACTGCTACACTACATTGAGCAAGGCTTTTCATGCAGTCCCGCGCGCTGCTCTTGGACTATCAGATCACGTGATGGTGCACTTAATCCCTTCATACAGACAGAGACTGAAACTGGCTAAACCTGTTATGAGGAACATTAAGTGTTTCACCGCCGAGTCTGTGGACGAGTTGCGTGCTTGTTGGGAAACGACAGACTGGGAGGCAATTGGAGCGGCCACGAACAATCTGGACGAGTATACGGACACTGTGACCTCATACATACAGTTCAATGAGGCGCGCATCATTCCAACGCGCACCAGGGTTTGTTATAACAACGACAAGCCCTGGTTCACACCCAAGCTCCGACAGCTGCGCAAGAAGAAGGAGGCTGCGTGGAGAAGCGGGGACCGAAGTACATACAGAGAAGCGAAGTACCACTTCACCAGGGAAGTGGAGAAAGCTAAATCTGTGTACTCTAACCGTCTACAGGAACAGTTCCGCTCCAATGATTCTGCGGCAGTTTGGAGAGGTCTAAGGGCCCTTACAAACTATAAGCCCAAAACCCCCCAGGCCCTGAATGACCGGACTCTCGCTCAGGGCCTCAACGCACATTACTGTCGTCATGAACGGCCTTCAGCTCATCAAAGCCATGCTCCCCCCCACCATCACCCTCCCCACCAATGCCAGCATATCCTTAAAGAAGTTAAAGGACTCCAAAAACATCATAAGACTGTAAAGACCCTCTCCATTAAAGAAGAGGATGTACGCCGGCAGTTCTTGAAGCTGAATACGTGGAAGGCCCCCGGCCCGGATGGTGTCTCCCTCTCCACTCTCAGACACTGTGCGGACCAGCTGGCTCCTGTCTTCACTGACATTTTTAACACCTCTCTGGAGCTATGCCGCGTGCCGTCCTGCTTTAAGACCTCTACCATTGTCCCTGTCCCCAAGAAAGCACGGATCACAGGACTAAATGACTACAGGCCGGTCGCGCTGACGTCTGTGGTCATGAAGTCCTTTGAGCGCTTGGTCCTGCCCCACCTCAAGGACATCACCACCCCCCTCCTGGACCCACTGCAGTTTGCCTACAGAGCCAACAGGTCTGTGGATGACGCAGTGAACCTGGCCCTCCACTTCATCCTGGAGCATCTGGACTCCCCAGGAACCTACGCTAGGATCCTGTTTCTGGACTTCAGCTCTGCCTTCAACACCATCCTCCCTGGACTGCTACGAGAAAAGCTCTACCAGCTCAGCGTGCCCGACTCCCTCTGCAGTTGGATTAATGACTTCCTGACAGACCGAAGACAGCACGTACGGCTGGGGAAGATTGTCTCGGACAGTCGAACCACAAACACTGGTACTCCTCAGGGCTGTGTACTCTCCCCCTGGCTCTTCTCCCTGTATACAAACTGCTGCACCTCCAGTCACCAATCCGTAAAACTGCTCAAGTTTGCGGATGACACCACCCTCATGGGGCTCATCTCGAATGGCGATGAGTCCACCTACAGGAGAGAGGTGGACCGGCTGACGTCCTGGTGCAGCCTCAACAACCTGGAGCTGAACGCCCAGAAAACAGTGGAGATGATCATGGACTTCAGGAAAGTCACAGCCCCACCATCCCCCCTCACCCTGACTGACTGTCCCACCCCCGTCCCCATTGTGGACTCCTTCCGTTTCTTGGGCACCACCATCACCCAGGACCTCAAGTGGGAGCTGACCATCAGCTCCCTCATCAAGAAGGCCCAGCAGAGGATGTACTTCCTGCGGCAGCTGAGGAAACTTAAGGTGCCGACCGAGATGCTGGTGCAGTTTTACTCAGCCATCATAGAGTCCATCCTGACCTCCTCCATCACAGTGTGGTTCCCCGGCGCCACAGTCCAGGATAAGAATAGACTGCAGCGCATCGTACGTGCTGCTGAGAAGGTGATTGGCTGCAAGCTCCCATCCCTCCAGGACTTGTTCTCCTCCAGGACCAGGAGGCGTGTGGGTCGGATCACAGCTGACTCTTCTCACCCTGGACACACACTATTCTCCCCTCAGGCAGGAGAATACGCTCCATCCAGACCCACACCTCCCGCCACCTGAACAGTTTTTTCCCCTCGGCCATCAGGCAAATGAACAATAACTCCTAACAGCAGCTCCTTGAATTCCTTGAATCCCTTCTAAGTCTATCTGATAGCTCAGTCACAGCTCTTTTTATACCAAATATGTGTTATATGTGTTTTATGTCGCACGTTTGCACCAAGAAAAATTCCTAGTTTGTGAACCCGTTCTCAAACAATGACAATAAAACTATTCTGATTCTGATTCTGATATATATATATATATATATATATATATATATATATATATATATATATATATATATATATATATATATATATATATATATATATATACATATATATATATATATACACGTTTGTAGATAAATGGAGCGGAGTAAAAGTAGCGTTTCTTCTCTATAAATATACTCAAGTAAAAGTATGTTGCATTAAAACTAAACTACTCTTTGAAGTACAATTCATCCCAAAAGTTACTCAAGTAGATGTAACGGAGTAAATGTAGCGTGTTACTACCCACTTTGGTCTTAAGTGCTGATTGCAACGGGCACACTTAGTTTTGGTTTTATTTTGAAAAACAAATAAAGGAATGATACACCGATTCCCTTAGTTCCCCCCTAGCCTGCTCGTGCACTAAAACAGAGAGGAAATACTTGCCGCTGTCTCGTATAGTTCTACTTTGTATCCATCCACTGTACTCAGCTGTAAGGGCAGTGCGTAACAACTGTGAAGTTTGCTTGCACGCTTAACAGACAGGAAGGCAAAGAAGTCAACGTTGCAATGTTTTATGTGAATAAAAATATCCAAGTTTGTTAATCAATTTGGGAAAACAAGAAATACATATTGTGTGAACTTAGCAGCTTAATTTGTTCCAAGACCAAGTTCGTAACTCAACACACTTTGGATGCCCCCCCACCACCCAAACATACAACAGAGTGTACTACAAACAGCTACAGTAGTTTTATTAGGTAATGTTACAATGAAGCTGAAATTCACTTCTTTCAGCAAACTGAAGAGGACTTTGATATCCTTTTTGGTCTGTTCCTATTGTCATCTTGCCATCTAACTAGATCCAACAGTGGAGAGCGTTAACAGTGTACATAACTTTGGCATCCGGGTAGAAGCGAGTAATGATATTAAAAAGAAGATATTCCTAATTATGCTATCTCCCACAATCAGAGTAGTGGGGGAGAAGAGTGGACACGGCGGAGCAAAATGCTGTCTAGACACGGCATCTCGGGGCAGCCTCTAGATATGGGTAGGAAGCGAGCCTTGGGTGGAGGAGCAAGCCTCAGTAGGAGGATGATGTCACCAACTTTGACTGTAAGGTTCTAGAAGCGACACCACTGAATATGGTTTTCAATGGTTAGAAAAAAAGTTATTTCGATCTCTAGCTATTTGCAATTGCCAGCAAGTAAGACCAGATGTTCTTGAGTGGATCTTATGGGGTTCACTGGGGCGTTTGGTATGCCAGCTAGCAGCGGCAAATTATGCTTGCGACATCAATCAATCAATCAATGTTTATTTATATAGCCCTAAATCACAAGTGTCTCAAAGGGCTGTACAAGCCACAACGACATCCTCGGTACATAGCCCACATACGGGCAAGGAAAACTCACCCCAGTGGGACGTCAATGTGAATGACTATGAGAAACCTTGGAGAAGACTGCATATGTGGGTAACCCCCCCCCCCCCCCCCCCCTCTAGACATAAATATAAAAACCAGAGAGACAGCTCATATCTCAAAATACTCGTAAGTTGGGGTGCTCGTTAGTCGAGGTATCACTGTATATAAAACGTATGGGGAAACACCGTTGACATTGTGTATTTTTAATTCCATTTTCTAGCATAAGTTGTCAGAATACTGGGTCTATTAAAAGGATGTACAATTTGGTCCAATTAAAATTAGCAGTGTTCAACAATTCAAATTTGTTTTAGTTTTCCTTGATTTCAGAACCTGATGCTGTCAGCAAATGATCCTTAAATAAGAAAATCTAATAACCCTCTATTTACTTTTTTCCAGCTCCCTACCCCAATTGAGCCTCTGTCGAATCCTTAAAGGAGCAGGATGATAAGATGGCCCAGCTACTGGTACCGCCAGGTCCTGACAGCTTCCGGCCCTTTGTCCCAGAGTCACTGGCTGCCATTGAAAGGCGCATCGCTGAAGAGCAGGTCCGGCGACCACGGGCAGAACGTCGCAGTGATAGCGACGATGAAAATGGGCCTAAGCCAAACAGTGACTTGGAGGCAGGGAAGTCACTTCCCTTCATCTATGGGGATATTCCTTCAGGTCTGGGGTCCACTCCTCTGGAGGACATGGACAGCTTCTACAGCAATCAGAAGGTCTGTTTTAATCATCACAAAATGCTCACCAGTCACACAGAACAGCCCTCAAAACAATGTCTATCAACCATTTAAATCAAGTTTCAGACTATATTAAACTTAGCTGTCCAAATTCAGGGTCTGCATCCTCCAAAGGACTCAGCCCATGCTGTCGATGGAGGCTACATATTTGGAGGTACCTGTGAAAGCAGCCATCAGCTTTGCTTATTTTGATGTTCTCTTCTTCAAGACACTTCTATTTGCATCTCTTATTCACATCTTTACCTTTATGTCGTGCTAGCTGACAACCAGGTTCAAGGAAGGAGAAACAGTATAGAATGAAAAGGAAATGGAACAAAGAAAATACGACATTAAGACGGCAAAGTTATTCAATTTTCAATGTAGGTTTTGCTGCCTGTTCACAGTGAATGTTGTTAGCCTTTGCCAAGGCTGCTTTTTGTCACGGGTTCTGTTCATTATTCTTATGGACAGAAATTCTATGTGGAGCCAAAGAGTTGAAGATATCCTGTTGGGGGTCTTACCCCGGATTTCCACGAGATGTGTATCGCTTTCATTTTAGTCAATCAATCAATAACATTTTATTCGTATAGCCCTTAATCACGGGTGCTTCAAAGGGCTTCACAAACACACGACATCCCATGATCGAAACACACAACCGGGGCAAGGACAAACTAAACAAATAAAATAGACGGGGGGAAAAGGGACCCCCCCTTCCAGGGTGACCGGAAGTGGGAGTCCAGTCTATTGGAAACCAATAGACTGGACCTACACCAGTAGTAGGGGGGGGGGTCCCACATCTGCGGTCCCCTCCAAGGTTTCTCATTGTCATCCCATTGGGTTGAGTTTTTCTTGCCCTGATGTGGGATCTGTCGTTGTGGCTTGTGCAGCCCTTTGAGACACTCGTGATTTAGGGCTATATAAGTAAACATTGATTGATTGATTGATTGACTAGTGTGGTAGAAGCCGGGGATCGAACCAGGAACCTTCAGGTTGCTGGCACGGCCGCTCTCCCAACCCAATGTCTTTTCAGTATCTGTGGTCCAAAGAGTGGTTCAATTCAGGTCCCAATTCAGGTCAGCTAACACCTCCTCCAGACTTGTAGCTTTCCAGAACTTAACCGTGGTCACATGGTATCAACTCCAGGCAGGTGAAGGGGGACAGAGCAGAAATGCCGCAAAAAGGGGTCTATTTAAAGGCTAGAGCATATAAATGAATTTTAAAGTGGGGCTTGAATGCTTCTACTGAGGTAGCATCTTAAATTTTAAAAAGTGCGTTAACAATTGAGTCAACAGGGGCTCCTCTATTCCGCCCACAAAACCCTCTAAATAACCATAAAAAAACGCCAACAATATTTCATTTACATATCGTAACCTGAATACTAAGCAAGTATTAGCAATATTGGTATACTAAGTACTAACGCAGGCTAACTATTTCTTAGTGGCGCATTGATAATAGAGAGGTAACTAGCTTATGCTGCTATATTGAGCTGGCCGGTGTCTTGCTACTGTTACTGCTGGTGCTGCACAGCTTTTCAGCTGGTGAAAGTAAATTCTACATTATAAATCATGCCTCTAACCTGGATATTAAGAGGATTTGGCCATAAATCGAGAAGTTGTTAATCTGTGACATTCAACTCATACTCATAGATGGAGAGAAAGAAACGATAACACCGAAGATGAACACCTGCTGCACTGTTTTAAACCCTTTTGTGTAGATTATGATTCATTCTTCATCTAATTGGGAAATCAGAACATCCTATCAGTCCTCATTGCAGTTAGAGCAGGCCTTGTACAGTAAGTGATTGTTTTATTATGTTCGTAGTTTGTATTTCTTATTCATTAAAGCTGGATCTGTTTAGCACACAGTTTCTAAAACTTGTAGCTCACCCCCTTGTATTCCTGCTTAAAAATATATAAGTTTCTGGATCACAATTTTTCCCAAAGTAATTGTTGTTAGGTCTCACAAAGTCAGCTTAATTAGCATTGTTGTTGTTGTTGGCAAAGGTATCTACTTTCCACCAATATTGTTTGGGTCACGTGACTTGCTTGCTCATTATCTCTCAAAATTAATCGTGAATCTTCTAAGAGATTTATAATAGCCGATTATAATTTTGATCATATCTATTTACTCGCAAACTTTGTAACTCTTTTGGTGTTATAAATCAAATATATATGATAATCGCTTCAATGTAGAGGCAACTTCTTTTTCCATTATACTGGTACTTAAAAATTGCACCTTAAGTGTACCGGGAGCCAGTGCAGGTAGGCAAGTATAGGCACAATATGATCAAACTTTCTTGTTCTCGTCAAAAGTCTAGCAGCTGCATGTTGTACCATCTGCAGTATTTTAATGCTGGACATGGGGAAACTCGAAAATAATATGTTACAGTAATCAAGACAAGCCGTAACAAACGCATGTATAATGATGTCACAAATTGTAGGGATGTTACAGAGATGAAAGAAGGCTGTTTTAGTAACATTCTTATTGTGCAGCTCAAAAGAGAGAGTTGGATCAAAAATAATGCCAAGATTTTTTACAGAATTGATTTGGACAACTGTTTAATTGTGGAACTTCAATGTAATATGCTTAAACAAGTGTCTGTGTCTAGCAAGGCCAATATTCAACATCTCCTTTTTCGTAACATTAAGCTGCAAAACGTTGCTGGATATCCATTGTTTAATGTCATTAAGTCATCAGCATAACAGTGAAAGCTAACACAGGGCCAAGAACTGGTCCTTTTTGGGACGCCACATTGTTGTGGGATACACAGGGCGTCCCTTCAGTGAGATAGGAGCTGAACCAAGAAAATGCTAAGTCTGACACACCGATACATGGTTTGATGCAATCTAAAAGTATGTTGTGATCAACGGTATGGAAGGCAGCATTGAGATCAAGCAGTAGCAATATACATGGTGTATCAACATCCATAGTTCGCAACAAATCATTACTCACTTTTGTAAGAGCCATCTCAGTAATAATAATAATAATAATATTTTAATGTTAATAACATTCTACTTATAAGGCACCTTTCTCAGCACTTAGGGAGACTGTACAAAAAATAATTGGATAAGAAAAAACAATAACAAAGATAGCTAAAAACTTAAATGAATAAGCAGTAAGGAATATGTGTGGTGAACCTGTGTGAAGTACCCCCTCCCCTCGCAAAACTCTGTTGAAATAGTTAAACACAGTACAAACGAATACGACTATTTCAACAGAGTTTTGCGAGGGGTGGGTGGCCAACTTCACACAGGTGTGTGTTTTGAGTCTTGATTTGAACAGAAAAATTGAGTCCATATTGTGAAGGTCTGGGGATAATGCGTTTCAAAGAGGAAGGCTTGGGCCCCTATGGTGGACAGTCTAGATAAGGGGACAGTGAGATGGACGGATGATGAGGATTTGCCAATAGCGTGATTTACCCTGAAACCCGACTGAAAAAGTTCTAAAAGATTGTTAGACACTAGGGGTCTGATAGGCTAAGATCCAAATATCACACGCTAAACAGCGTGTGCATTCTATAAGATAGCGTCTACGATTAGTGGGTGTGTTGCGTGCGATTTACATGACTGGGTGTGCAATTGACAAGTGGTGCAGACCGCCTTATTTAAATGAGGATTTTGTATGTACAATACGGAACATCACCACGGAGACACTCTCATTTACTGCACATGCATGATATCATGCTCCTATCCGTTTTACTATGTTTTCAAACAAGCAGGATACATGTACAACATTTAATGGGCGTTTTAGAAGCAGTCGTGCAGTTCATCTACATTGAAACCACTTGATTTACTTTTTTGTTTACGCTGAAGGTGCGCTTATTAGAGAGAGGCTGTATACAAATGCACACTTAAAGAATTGATTTCATTTAAGAAACATTTATTAATATATATTCAATGTGCAAAAAACGAATGTCATTAAAAAACTACTCAAGGACACCAAACTCTTTTTTTTTTTATCAGCCCCTTAAGTCCTCCAGCAGCTATAGCAATATAAAATTATGTGGCTGAATAGGCGATATGTCTAATAATTTTTATATCTGACCATCCAAAATGTAGACACATACACATAGGACAGAGGATTCTCATCTCAGTGCAAGCATTGACCCTGCAGCTGTGTGTGGAACTGTCAGTTTGCACATTCTTCTGACACGTGCTAAATAAAACGCTAAATAGTGCTCGCAAAACGGTGATGACTGTTGATAAATTGCGCGCCCTAAATAATTTGATTTGTATCTTCTCCCATTTTTGTAGGTGTTTTGATGATCAGCATGTATTCTGCAAATTAATGAAGACATAGATACAAAATGGATTGCAACACCTTATTCTGCTCCCCTAAGAGATACAATCCACATTGCACACGTTTAGTAGATCAGCTTTGCGTGTGCTATCAGGTTTGCCCATGTTTTAGTACACGCAAATCTTAAGTAAATTTTTTTAAAGATTGGCACTCAGCAACAAAGGGTTGGAGTTGGGGGTTAAATCACCAAAATGATTCCCGGGCGCGGCGCCGCTGCTGCCCACTGCTCCCCAAGGGGATGGGACAAATGCAGAGGACAAATTTCACCACATCTAGTGTGTGTGTGACAATCATTGGTCAGGCCCTAAGTGTACATTAAGTTGCTGTGCGACCATTTTTTCAAAGATTTTTGAGATAACCAAGAGGTGTGACAGCGGTCGGTAGTTTTGAAGGTCAGAGTCGAGGTTAGGTCTTTTAAGTAGAGGATGAATAACTGCTGTTTTGAATGCTAGGGGAACAGTACCAGAGGCGAGTGATAAGTTAAGAATATTTAGCACAAATGGTCTTAATATCACAAACAGCTCTTTGATTAATTTCCCAGAACGTAGGTCAAGTAGACAAGATGTTTGTTTTGTTCCATTAACGAGCCGTGCAAGTTCATTCAACGTTACCTCCTCAAAATGAGATAGATTATTTTAGACAGCATTTGCATTCATGCCCACATTCATATTTTCGTTTGTAGAGCCTAGTGGAAGCTGGGACGTGGTGTCGTTAACACCCTTTCTAATGAGCCCAATTTTCTTATTAAAATGTCTTATAGAGTCATCAGACCCGTGGGTGGAGCTACTAGGAGAAAACCCTTGTTGTGTTAAGTATGCTATTGTTTTAAACAAATATTTAGAAGCTTTTTTATTAAGATGAGTAAGATTTGAGTAATAATTTATTTTATCAAAGGAAAGAGTGTGTTTGTAAGTTATTAAACTATCACTCCATGCTTGATGGAAAACCTCTTGTTTGGTTTCACGCCATTTGCTTTCTAGATCCTACATGATCATTCGAGAGCTCTGGTTTCTTCCGTGAACCTTATAGGGGCCTTCTTTATTTTTGCTGGTGCTACATTATCAATGTCGTTCATCATTAATGTCTTTGGTAAGGCTATCGATGCAACCCACATTATTAGGAAATGGTGCCACAACAAAGGACAATAAGCCAGAGAGCCGTAGTTATGGCAGCAATAATGTTACGACTTAAAATTTTATGAGGTAGTGATCGGACATTGCTTTGGTATATGGGAGTATCAAAATTTTAGAGGTGTTAACACCCCAAACTAAAACTACATCTACGGTGTTCCCGTTTCAATGTGTGGGTACAGGTATTATTTGTGAAAGACCACGGCTGTCGATAATAGTCTGCATTGCCACGCATGGATGTTCCAACAGGTTATTCATACAAATATTGAAATCGCCCATGATAATGATATTATCTGCATGTCACTATATAATGACACATTGTGAATGTGTCGTTTCCACCAGCACGGCTCCACTAGTCGGGTGCCTTCCGCCACACATACGCGCAGCTTTTATTTTTGGCAGACGCCACAGTACAGTAAATCAAAGTTGATCAGAAGTTGATTGAGATGTGTCTGTGCATAGCTCGCCACAGTGATAGATGCTGCTGTGTTGTTGCTTGCTACAAATACAACATTGAAGTAGTCGTTCTGCAAGGCAATCTTTTCCACTAGTCGAGTTAAGTCAGTGGGCATCACAGATATCGGCGGTGGGTATTGATGGACGACAAAGACCTGGCACATACCACAGCCAGGGCCATAACTAGGATTTGACAAATACCGAGGTCAAAAATTGGTTGTCCAAGAGAAGCATTGAAAGGCTGAAATCATGGGTATCGCAGCACCATATAAGTAATAAAAGCTTTCATTATCACGTGTTATATTATCTAACATCCCTGACAATCAGCATGATTTTATAATAGTTCACTTTTTTATTAATATGCTGAAGTTTAGCTTATTAAACCATTTCAACATCATTCAAACATACTGTACATTTAAAAACCATACCAAAATTTCTACAACGCCCGGGATTCGAATCCAAGACCTTTTACTTTGCAAAGTATGTACTAATGACGCCGGCCACAGAGCCACCGGAAGTGAAGGCGGTAAATATGTCGTCACACTCTAATCAGTGACAGAGCATGACGTGGCCAGGAATGCGTTCGAGGTAAAATTGTATATGAAGCGCCTTGTTAATCAATAATTTACATTGATAATTTACTGATCGTGAAGCCCTACGCAGAGCGCGTGTTCTGCATTTAGGGCGGGGCGGCACCTGACTTACACGACAACGTTATTATACCGACAGTGTTTCATAGTACATTTCCTTTCAGTTATATCGTCTTCTTTTTGTCACTTAAATATAGAGGACATGACCTCGGTGTCCTCAATGTTAGTTACGGCCATGTCCACAGTGTAGCCGTTCAGAGGCCATTATGCATCTTGCGGAAATCCGGGGTTTGGATCTGCTCTCTGCGGATGATGTGATCCTGTTGGCCTCATCAGTCTATGGCCTTCAGCGATTGCTGGGGTGCTTCACAGCTTAGTGTGAAGCACTAGGCTTTCAGTGGCCTAGTGGTTAGAGTGTCCGCCCTGAGATCCCGGCCGAGTCATACCAAAGACTATAAAAATGGAACCCATTACCTCCCTGCTTGGCACTCAGCATCAAGGGTTGGAATTGGGGGTTAAATTACCAAAAATGATTCCTGGGCACGGCCATCGCTGCTGCCCACTGCTCCCCTCACCTCCCAGGGGGTGATCAAGGGTGATGGGTCAAATGCAGAGAATAATTTCGCCACGCCTAGTGCGTGTGTGACAATCATTGGTACTTTAACTTTAACTTAATTATACCCTTAAGTTTGGCAGTAAAGTTTTACCTGAGGTGATGAGTTGGAGTCTTGTTTACGAGTGAGGGTCTGACACGTCGTCCACATTAATGCAGTCGCTATTCTGGACAGTCATGATAAAAAGAGAGCTGGATCAGACTGCAAAGCTCTCAATTTACATATGAGTCTGCGTTCCTACCCTCACCTACGATCACAAGCTTCACGGATGCAAGCGGCCGTAAGAAGTTTTTCTGCAGTGTGGTTGCACTCGCCCTGAGAGACAGGGTGAGGAGTTTGGTCATCTGGGAAGCGCTCAGAGTAGAGCTGCTGCTCCTAAACAACGAGAGGGCATCTTGTTTTGATATGACGCAGATGCACCCTTGGTCTTCCTGACATGTCCAACCGGGAGGAGGCCTCGGGGTAGACCTTGGACACACAAGAGGGATTACGTCTGGCAGCTGGCCCCCCGAGGCTGCTGCTCCTTGAAGAAAATGGATGAAAGTACGGACGAAGGGTTTCACTGGAAAGAGAAGAGAGCTCATTTGTCGGTAGAATAATCTCAGACTCACAGGTAAGCCATTACATCATAGTGCCAGCTGAATTTGAAGAAGTTTTCTCATACTATCAAATGTGCTCTGTGATGATGCCAGCTGCCTTCAAATGCGCACACAAAAGGGCAGACCCTGAATTTGGATACAGCCTGAGACCAATTTAGCTTAATCTCACAATCATGTTGGAAAATGTATTCAAATATTTAAATGATTTTTCACTGTGTTTTGTCTCCTTTTCAGACTTTTATAGTATTGAATCATGGAAAGGCAATCTTTCGTTTCAACGCCACTCCTGCCTTGTATATCTTGAGCCCCTTCAACCCTCTGAGGAGGATAGCTATCAAAGTTTTAGTACACTCATATCCTTTTACAGTTTGTCATTGGCAGTGTTTGACATGGATTCAAAAGGTTTAGCAGATAAAATGAGATGACGTGTTATACTGTATCAGATTAATCACCCTTTGGAGTTTTGATTATTTGCAGTAAATTACTTGCGTGTCTAATTCAAATACACTTTTTAAAAATACCCCAATATTTTGCCATAATTGCAAATTCATGGTCAAAATATCAGACACTAACCTGAATACATTATTTGCTCATAACCTGGAAACAGTATTATCTAAATCCCATCAGGGTGTATTTTAAAGTGACATTTGCCATGGAACTCAGTACACACCAGTCAGTCAGTATTCTCCTCATTCATCTTTGCACTGGCACTGACGAACCGTACAGAAACATGTGCAGCCTTTCCAGTAACCATCTGCAGTTAAGGTAAAGGAGCATGTGCAGCCAAAATAGATTGTATGATTATTCTGCGGTTATACATGATTAATGCAAACATTTTGTTGTGATTAATCACATTCATTAATGCGTTAACTTTGTCAGTGTAAACGAAATATTAAAATAAATAATAGCTGCAAAAATATTTGCATATAAGTGTCAATTAAACTGTAGTCTTAAAACAGTGCAGGCAAGTTAGTTAAACAACAGTTAGTCTTCATGTAAATCCACTTATCTTTCAAGGACAAGCAATGAGCTTCCTCTGGAGGTTTTAACCCTCATTAAAGTTAGAGGTGAGTCCACATTCATTGTTTTTGCATTGTAATTAGTGTTCACACTTTTGCATTTTAATTATTCACAGTAAATTACTTGTCTGCATTATTTAAATTAACTTAAAAAAATATAAAACATTTTTGACACAAATGCAATATTATCATAAGAATGTCATACAGGAACATTTAAAATATTTTATTGAATGCACATCATTTATTTGCAAAAAAAATTGGTGAAATTGGTGTACAGTATTTTGAAGCAAAATTTGCCAGCAAGCACACTAGCTGGAGTCTCCTCACTCATATTTGCATTGACCTGATCACTGACCGTAAAGCAACCTGCTCCGCCTTTCAGGTTCTGCGATTGTGTTATAGAAACATGTGGTCAAAATAAATTGTGCAATTAATCTGCGTTTATGCATGATTAATGCAATAATGTTTTGTGATTAATCACATGAGTTACAGAGTTAACTTTGACAGCCATAGTTTTAATATTAACAGCAATTTGCTTTTGTTTTTACACCCGCATGTAGCTGGGATTTGTTGTCAAGGCTGCTGTCAGTCAAACAGTCAAAATACTCAGAAATCGTGTTTTCTTTACTTTTTACTGACCTGTCAGGCTTGATTTACCGTAATTTCCGGGCCTTAGAGCGCACCTGGTTATAAGCCGGACCCACCTAATATTTGGACAGATTTTATTTTGTACATATATTGGCCATACATGTATGCTAACCATAGATGTAAAGATTGAAACATGAAATATATACACAGGCGTGTGTATTCATTTACAATTTTAACAAACCTCAGTGCTGTTTTTGTTCTCTTCCTCCTGCGCGTTAGGTCCACCTTCTTAAGTGTTGGAGGACGCTGTGTTGCTTCATCCGGAGTTTTCTCGACCTCATTTTGCTTTCATTTTCATCTCGAGGCTGGTCATCTGTGGGCTTGTGCCTTCTTCTGCGAATGGTGTATAGACTTTCAACGATGGATTTCCGTTCCGTGCGGCGGTTGTTTGCTTTTCCGATAGCCGGCTTGATTGCTTTCGGTTTTTAGCCGGTTATGAGCATTTTGTCATGTATAATCCAAGATGAGGGTTAGTGTTTAACGTGGTTAATGGCTGATTGAATGATAGTGTAAGTAGTTAAATTTTTATGTGAATAATTTCATTGGTCCACGGTGACCCGTTAGACAATTCCGCTGGGCTGACGTGACAAGGTTAAATATATTGGTCGCATGTGAAGCATGTGAACCTGGAGAAATCCATAAATAAGCCACAGCATTGTATTAAGTGCAGGGTTCAAAGTGTGGGAAGAAAATAGCGGCTTATAGACCGGAAATTACGGTACTTTGAGAGAGGGATTTCCTACTTCACAGTAGTTCTAAATGCAGGTGACAACAAACACGCAGGTCACTTTGGCCAGGGTTTGTCTGGTTTGTATGTTTTTGTTATTTATAATGGTGAATTTTCTGAACATCAGTTATCTGTTGTGCTCCTTGACCTATGTGTTTCTACCATGTTCAGCATGTTGATCATGTTCACCATCCTAACCAACTGTGCTTTTATGACCCTAAGTAACCCTCCGGAATGGGCCAAGAATGTAGAGTAAGTCCATTTTATCTCTCATTTCTGATTGTGTACCAAATTTGATACAGTTGAGGTCATGTGTAAAGGTTTTACTCATAGTTCATGTTAGAGCTCTACAAAAAACTAACTGGTGCACTTCAAGTGTGGTGTGGCTGCAACACATAGATGCATGGCTTTTGTAGAGTGAGACCCAGGTTGTGGTGTTTTAGGATAGGATAGGATATACTTTATTCACCCCACAAGTTGTGGCTGCAGTGCAGACAAAAAAGTACACAAAAAAGGTAAAAACACATGAAAAAACAAGGGAAACTTAAAGAACACAAAGGACATGAAAACCATTAAAAAGAGCACAGAGCTGATGCAACCAGCTGTCACTTCAATGGCACCATTTCTACATACAACGACTAAAGTAACACAACAATTTTTTTTTATAAATCACCCCAAAAAGGGACAAGCGGTAGAAAATGGATGGATGGATAAATATTGGGCACATATGATTGTACCATGCATAGACAAGGGAATCAGTGGATATCTCTCAAGTTGGCCAAACACTGTTCTCAAATGTTCTTATCTGGATACTGTAAATAAAAGTTAACTACTCAAGCTTTGATCCCAAAACCTAGAATGATGGTTTAACTGAAACACAATTGGTCTCAAGCAGAACTTGAAAGTGTGAGTTTTAGTAATTTTAATGTTACGGGGCAGGTCAAGGCCCAATTTTCCACTTGTAATCCCGATGCAGCCATCTCCTAGAATGTGATCGCACTTGAAGCGTGGTGCGTTTGCTCTGCTCTTACTGTTTGTCAACTACTGTACTTTTTTAGTCAAGTGTAACATAGTTTATATGGACTAGACCAAACAGGCATATCGAGACTGAGAGATAAGTTCGGTCCACATGCAGAGTCAAATGCATTATTGCAGCATAACACCAGCTATGATATCACCAAATGAGAGCAAACCTATAGGCGATGATTAGTAAAACCCAACATAAAGTTCTGTGTAAATCATAAAAATAATAAGAGTTAAACCTAAGGCCAGAAGCATAAGTACAGAAGTTAAACATGTGTTGATTATTTTCAACAAAGGGGTTGTATTGATCATTCCAGCTCGGGGAATGCCGTCTCTTTGCAGCACATTTAAGTTGACTTTATCACATAAAAGTGAGTACACTCCTAACATTTCTGCAAATAAGTTATCATATCTTTCGATGAAACAACACTGACGGAAGGAGACTATGATACAAAATAAAGTAGTCAATGTAGAGCTTGTGTAACTAAATTTAATGCCCCATCAAAATAACAACAGATACTGCATCCTTAATTATTTTGGGCATGGAGTTGACTGGCGCTTCACAGGTTGCCTCTGGAATCCTCTTCCACTCCTCAAAGACGACATCACGGAGCTAGTGGATGTTAAAGACTTTACGCTTCTCCACCTTCCGTTTCAGGATTTCCCAAAGATAGGGTTTATTTCTTTTCTGTTTTACCAGTTCATCACCTTAAATCTTTTACTCTTAGGTTCTATAGGAAGACAGTTATCATCTTGGATGTTGCAGCACATATGCATCTATTTACCTGACATAACCTCTGGATAATAAGCTAAGCTACATATGTCAACTTTGTTTGTCTTTTTTGTCTGGGTAAACTGATATATGGTCTTGGCTAATGAGGTGAAGCTCAGTTTTTACAGTATTTATTTTTTATAAATGGAAGTTGATATACTTATTTTGAGCTAATATTATATATTTTCACTGTTCTACAAGCTGTGCTATATTTGACATTGTATCAATGTGTAATTTCTTCAGTGTTGTCCAATGAAATATATAATATTTATAGAATGGTGAGGGGTGGACTCACTTTTATAAGGTACTGTATGTCATAACCAGAATCGGAATCAGCTTTTTTGGCCAAGTATGTTTAACACACAATGAATTTGACTTGGAAGGCTGTGCTCTGGTTCAATGTAAAAACAAATATTAGATAGATAGATAGATAGATAGATAGATAGATAGATAGATAGATAGATAGATAGATAGATAGATAGATAGATAGATAGATAGATAGATAGATAGATAGATAGATAGATAGATAGATAGATAGATAGATAGATAGATAGTACTTTATTGATTCCTTCAGGAGAGTTCCCTCATTATTGATTAACTAGAAATTTTAACTAGTATCTAAAAAACTAATATGTGCAATGCTAATACATAATATTACAGTAGTGTATAGAGCAAAGCAAAATGATGATGACATGGACATGAGGTAGTACATTCACGGTGACAGATTAGTTCCCGAGTTATTTCACAGCATTCATCAGATTGAAACTGTTCTTATGACCAGTTGTTTTGGTGCACGGTGATTTGTAACGCTTGTCAGAGGAGAGGAGTTTGAACAGTATGTGACCATGGTGTGTGGGATCTGCAGTGATGGTACCTGCCCGTTTCCTGACCCTGGACTGGTATAAGTCCTGGATGGGGGGCAGGTCGACACCAATTATCTTTTCTGCAGTCCTAATTGCCCGTTGCAGTCTGTGTCTGTCTAGCTTGGTTGCAGAATCAAACCAGACATTGATGGAGGTACACAGGACAAACTGAATGATGGATGTGTAGAACATGATCAGCAGTTCCTCGGGCAGGTTGAACTCTTTGAGATGATACTGGAAGTACTTCCTCTGCTGTGCCTTTTTTCTGATTGTGTCTATGTGGGAGGTCCACTTCAGGTTCCATGAGATTGTGGATCACAGGAACCTGAAAGAGTCCACAGTAGACTGTGCTGTTCAAAATGGTGAGGGGGTGGGGATGCGAGGAGGGGCTTCCTTGAATTCCACTCTCATCTCCACAGTCTTGAGTGGATTCAGCTCCAGATGGTTCTGACTGCACCAGTAAACCAGTTGTTCCAAATTCATTCTATAGGCAGATTCTTCGCCATCCGGTATAAGACAGATATCGGTGGTGTCATCTGCGAGCTAGAGGAGTTTCACAGAAGGATACCCTGAAGTGCAGTCATTGGTGAGCACCCATGCTAATTGTCCGGGTGCTGAATTTGATGCTCCCCGGCCTTACCTGTTGCCTCCTGTCAGTCAGGAAGTTGGTGATCCACTGACAGGTGGAGGGCCTGCACTTTGAGTTAGGCGAGTTTGCGGTGCAGGATATTTGGGATAATAGTGTTACATGCATAGCTGAAGTCCACAAACAGGATTCTTGCGTAGGTCCCTGGGGAGTCAAGGTGATGCAGGACGTTGTTCAGTCCCATGTTGACTGCATCTTCCACCGACCTGTTTACTTGATAGGCAAACTGCAGGCGGTCCAGCAGGGGCCTGTGATGACCTTTAGTTGCGTGGCACCAGTCTCTCAAATGACTACATGACCACAAACATCAGGGCTACGGATCTGTAGTCATTGAGTCCTGTGATGGTAAGGTTCTTTGAGCCAGGGATGATCAATCAATCAATCAATCGAAGATTATTTATATAGCCCTAAATCACGAGTGTCTCAAAGGGCTGCACAAGCCACAACGACATCCTCAGCTCAGATCCCACATCAGGGCAAGTAAACCCCCCGCCCCCGGGCGACCGGTGTGATGGACGTCGAGTGGATATAGATCATAATGTGAGAGTCCAGTCCGTAGTGGGGCCAGCCGTAGATCGTCTTGGGTGGAGACAAGTCAGCAGTGCATAGACCTCCTCAACTGATGCACAGATGAGTGGTCCATCCCGACTTTGAACAGCTAACGCTATCATCTGTGGTCACCTAATCTGTGCAGCAGAAAAGAGACGGCAGATCAACTGGTCTAAAAGGGGGGTCTATTTAAAGTCTAGAGTATGCAAATTAGTTTTAAGATGGGACTTAAATGCTTCTACTGAGGTAGCATCTCAGAGTACTGGAGCCCGAATAGAAAACGCTCTATAGCCCGCAGACTTTTTTGGGGTTCTGGGAATCACTAATAAGCCGGAGTTCTTTCAACGCAGATTTCTTGCCGGGACATATGGTACAATACAATCAGCAAGATAGGATGGAGCTAGACCGTTTAGTATTTTATACGTAAGTAGTAAAACCTTGAAGTCGCATCTTAAGTGCGCAGGAAGCCAGTGCAGGTGAGCCAGTATAGGCGTAATATGATCAAACTTTCTTGTTCATGTCAAAAGTCTAGCAGCCGCATTTTGTACCAACTGTAATCTTTTAATGCTAGACATAGGGAGGCCGAAAATAATACGTTACAATTATCGAGACGAGACGTAACGAATGCATGAATAATGATCTCAGCGTCGCTGGTGGACAAAATGGAACAAATTTTAGCGATATTACGGAGATGAAAGAAGGCCGTTTTAGTAACACTCTTAATGTGTGACTCAAATGAGAGAGTTGGATCGAGGATAATACCCAGATTCTTTACCGAGTTGCCATGTGTAATTGTTTGGTTGTCAAATGTTAAGGTGGTATTATTAAATAGGTGTCGGTGTCTAGCAGGACCGATAATCAGCATTTCCGTTTTCTTAGCGTTGAGTTGCAAAAAATTAGCGGACATCCATTGTTTAATTTCATTAAGACACGCCTCCAGTTGACTACAATCCGCTGTGTTGGTCAGCTTTAGGGGCATGTAGAGTTGGGTGTCATCAGCATAACAGTGAAAGCTAACACCGTATTTGCATATGATGTCATCGAGCGGCAGCATGTAGATGCTGAAGAGTGCAGGGCCAAGAACCGAACCCTGTGGAACTCCGCACGTTACCTTAACATACTCCGAGGTCACATTGTTATGGGAGACACACTGCATCCTGTCAGTAAGAGTTAAACCAAGACAAGGCTAAGTCTGACATACCAATACGTATTTTGATACGCTCTAATAAAATATTATGATCGACGGTATCGAAAGCAGCGCTAAGATCAAAAAGCAGGAACATGGATGATGCATCAGCATCCATCGTTAGCAATAAATCATTAGTCATTTTTGCGAGGGCTGTCTCAGTAGAGTGATTTTCCCTGAAACTAGACTGAAAAGGTTCAGAGAGATTGTTAGACGCTAAGTGTTCATTTAGCTGCTGTGCAACAATTTTTTCGAGGATTTTCGAAATAAAGGTAAGGTGGTATATCGCCTGGTAGTTTACCATGAGGTCAAGATCGAGGTTAGGTCTTTTGAGCAGAGTATGAATATCCGCTTTTTTGATAGCTAGGGGAACAGTGTCGGAGGAAAGTGATACGTTTATAATATTTAGCACCGATGGTGCTAATATTACAAACAGTTCCTTGATAAGTTTCCCAGGAGGTGGGTCAAGTAAACATTTTGTTTGTTTTATCCCATTTACACGCCGCAGGAGTTCCTCTAATGTTATTTCATAAAAAACAGAGAGACTATTTTGGAGGGAAATATCCGTCGTATATACATTTGTATCTGTGTTAATAGAACCCAGTTAGAGCTGGGATGCGTTGTCTTTAATCTCCTTTCTAATGAGTTAAATTTTCTTATTAAAGAAATTCATAAAGTCATGATGGTAGAGCCTTTGACGCAAGAGGGCACTTCGCACAGCTCTAGTGATGAGTTTAAGATTTGCGCGAAGATAAGGGGGCCAGCTGTTTAGCACTGAGTCTCAGACAGGAGGGGGATACACTGTCTGGTCCTGGAGCCTTTCTGATCTTTAGTTTATGGAAAAACTAACGCAAATCATTTTCACAGATCGTCAATGCAGGTGGGGTTTAGAGGGTAAGGGGGAGGGGGTTGTGGGGAGAGCAGGTATGATAGAGACTGAGTGTTGGGGTTATGGTTATGAAAACCTGCAATAGAAGCTATTCAGGTCCTCAGCCAGTGTATTGTTACCTACAGGGTGGGGTGTGGGTTTCCTGTAGTTGGTGATCCCTCGCGGGCCTTTGAGAAGGCGAGAGAAAACAAAGCTGAGAAGTTATGTTTTAGCTTCTCAATGTAGCTTCTTTTAGCTCCCCTGATCTCATTTGTTCCTGGTCTGACACAGTTTCCTAAACCGAGGTGTAAACCAGGGTTTGTTGTTGTTATATGTGCAGAAGGTCCTGGTCTGCACACACATGTCCTCCATCCTGAGTTTGTCAAAGATTGTCTGATGCAATTCCATTGACACTCCAGTCAGTACAATAAGAGCAGACTTATAACTGCTGCTTTGATTCCTTTGATCATCTCTTCACAGTAATTAATACAGGTTTAGCAGTTTTACAACTGCTGCCTGTAGGTCGGTGTAAGGTTAATCAGATAATGATCAGAGAGTCCTGAAGCTGTAAAGAACCGGTGAAAAGAGTTCAGCAAAGCACTGTTCAATGTTTAAAAGTTCTTTTTCGGGTCAAAGAGACCAGAGGTGGTCAGCAAAATACTGCAGAAATTACAGTTCCTACAATCGAACAAAACCAGGAAAACTTTGCTTTGGATGCATGGGTTATGTATGCCAAACAATGTACACATCTCATACGTGGTCCAATGAAGACACAACTTTATGAATATCCTGTATTGAGCATTATTTGGTGTGCTCATGAAAATACAAATGTAAACGCTCACCTAATAACTGCACAAAGTGGGAACTTAATATCTTACTTAATTTTCTGGTCCAGTGTCAGACTACATGTGTAAACACAACCTTGCATTTGTTTCTTGTTTCTTTTTTTGCCAGATACACATTCACAGGGATTTACACCTTTGAGTCTCTCATAAAGATCCTGGCCAGAGGGTTCTGTATGGGAAAATTCACTTTCCTGCGTGACCCATGGAACTGGCTGGACTTTAGTGTCATCCTAATGGCGTAAGTATTTTGAGTGTGTTATCTGAAGCCAATAAACATTTTACCTTGTTAAAAAGAAAGGCTATGTATTAATTACATGAAAGCCACATTTTAGCACAGATTTGGACTTTTAAAAACAATGGTATTTAGTTTATTGACCTTCTAAATACAACAAAAATTTTTATCAAGGACTTTTCCAATTGTATTGCGCCCATGCTCATTAAGTACTACATATTTTTAATCGCTGGTGATTTGAATATTCATGTTTGTTGTCCCTCCAAGCCCATGGCAAAATACTTTTTAGAATTGGTCAATGCTTTTAATTCGATAAAAACTGTCACTGGACTGCCATAAATGCACAGACACACTTTAGACTTTGTTTTAACTTATGGTTTTACAATTGAAAATGTATTTATGTGGGTTACCGTTGTTAATCGATTTTTATCATCTTCGTCTTTTTCAAAGGTCAAATCTTTGCTTATCTTTTAAGCAATTTGAACAGGTCATGCACACATTTATCTAATCACATCTGGATTACTGTAATGCACTTTACACTGGAATAAATAACAATGCACTTTCATGCTTATAGTTAGTCCAGAACTCTGTCCCACAACTTTTAACAGGAACCAAAAAAATGGATCACATCACCCCAATTCTCACTTGCTTGCATTAAAGGATCGTCCGGTCTCTCCAATATATGTTTTATTGCATGTTTTGCATGGGATTTCATAGATGACGTCACATTTCCTAGCCTGTGTTATTGTGTCCTTTGGGTGTACCACTTGTTGTTATAGTTTCCTGTGGGGTTTTACTGCTGCGTTTTATTTGAAACATTTTTATGGTGCATTGTATGGGTTCTGTTATTCCTCTGATGTAAGGTAGTGTTACAGTATCTATATTTCTCTTGTTGATTTCTTGTTTTTGTTTTGCTTTTTTGTATTTTTTCTGCCTTGCTTGGTGTTTTTCTTTTTCTATGGCCCATCTTGGATACTGGCAGCATGTGAGAGCATGTTGGATGTGTTTTTCTCCTTTTCATCCTTTGTGACGTTAGTCCGGTTGTAAAGTGTTCTGACTACAGAGAGTTTTTGTGCAGTTGGGTGTTCTGATGTCCAGAGAAGATACTGGTCTGTATGTATGGGTTTTCTCTATACTGTAGTTTGAATGTTGCTATCTTCTTTGTGGTGTAAGTTTTTGTCCAGAAATGCTATTGTCCTGTTTGTTTCTTCTTAATGTGTAAATTGTATGTTACCAGTGCTGTCTATTGTGTTCAGGTGATCTGTATGCTCTTGTGTGTCTAGTCTTTGTTATTTCTAATGTTGTCTACATAACGTTTCGTTCTGACTATGAATCACTGTGTTGTACTGAAAGTATGTAGATTTGGAGACGAAATGTATTAAACTGGTGATGTCATTTATTGTCAGGTTTGTGCATGTCTGGCAGCCCTTTGAGGCATTTTTGATTATGAGCTATATAAATTGATTGATTGATTGATTGATTGATTGATTGAGGGTTTGGTCTTGTTTGAGTCTTTCTGTGACAATATGAAGGGTTGCGTCTACGGGGGGTTTTGTGAATAATAATGTGACATCATGAGTGAATGTTGCATCCTTTTTAAGAGTTATATTTTTCAATTCCACTGCCAGCTGTTGGGAGTGATTGCAGTGGTGTTTTGTGTTACCAAGAAGGGGGCTGTTGATTTCAACCAAAGCTTTTGATAAGTTATATGTGGGTGATCCTATGCTGTCAACTATTGGTCGTAATGATGTGTTTTTCTTGGTTGGTTGATGGTTGTAATTTTCCCGTGTTATCTTGTTTGACTCTAGTAGTAGCTTGAGTAATGTCTTCAAAGTCTTTTTCTTTTCCTTGGTGGAGTCTTTGTTTAATATTTCATATATATCATTGTCTTGTAGCATTGTTTCCATCTGTTTGTGGTATGTTTCTGCATCTATGATGACTGTTGTCTGCTGGGAGTATTATTATTGATTTATACATTTTTTGTAAATTTATTGGGGCAGCACGGTGGTAGAGGGGTTAGTGCATGTGCCTCGCAATACGAAGGTCTAGACTAGTTCAATCCCGAGCTCGGGATCTTTCTGTGTGGAGTTTGCATGTTCTCCCCGTGACTGCGTGGGTTCCCTCCGAATACTCCGGCTTCCTCCCACCTCCAAAGACATGCACCTGGGGATAGGTTGATTTGCAACACTAAATTGGTCCTAGTGTGCTACCTCATCGCATGGCCAACACAGATAGACAGGCAACATTCACACTCACATTCACACTCTAGAGGCAATTTAGTGTTGCCAATCAACTTATCCCCAGGTGCATGTTTTTGGAGGTGGGAGGAAGCCGGAGTACCTGGAGGGAACCCATGCTTTTTCCTCTTCCTTTAAAATGTTGCTTTTAGGAAGTTTGAATGCTTTTAATATTCCTGCTACTGCATTATGAAAGTAAACTTTTTTTTCCTGGGTTTTGAATTGTATTGCATGCTAGTTCTGTGGCTAATATACATTCTTTATATGAAATTGCTTTAGGTGTGATTGCAAAGGCAGTTTTCTCAAGAGGCTTAGCCTCTTGAGAAAACTGCCTTTTCTGGTTTCGTAGAAATCCGCTATGATAAGTTGCATATCCATTTCTCATTACTAGTGTGTTTGTTTTCATGTGTTTTTCATTTTTATTGTTTAATTTTTCTATTTGGCGTTGTTTTCCGATTTTAAATTCCTGTTCATATGATGTGTGTGGTGACTACCTCGTCCAAATGGATCGTATTTTTCTTTAAATGTGTCCAACGGGACAAGCGGTAGAAAATGGATGGTTGGATTGGATTGGGCATTTTTCTCCCTTATTTCCATGTTGATGTCGATCTTGTTTGTCGTTGTTCTAATTCGCTCTCCGATGAGCGCCTTCTTTGCTTTGTCGATGATGTTCTTTGCATTTTTAGTTTGGTAGGGGCTTGCAGGTGTTATTCCTTTTTCTTTGCAATTTTTTTTAGCTTGCAAGCTTCTTTTTAAGTCCTTTAATATGGCGTCATGTCTGTATTTTCCTCAAAGTAAATCGATTGCGTTCATCTTGTCTTCTCAAATAACTATATACTTTCATTGTGAGCTGACTCTTGCTAGTGTTTTTTAGAATGCATAACAAAAAAAAACATGTGTGCTTGTCAATCAAAGATAATGTCAAGATTCTTTACCGAGTCGCTTTGTACAATTGTTTTATTAACAAATGCTAAGGTGCTATTTAATAAGTGCCGGTGTCTAGCAGGACCGATGATCAACATTTCCACATAATAATTTTTTTTTCGCATAAGTATAGTGACTGATACAAAAAATTCCAAAAAAATGCAGTTCTTCTTTAAACTCTTTATCAGCTGATGACAGCATGTTTGAATAACAATCTTATTTGTGTCTCCTTCTTCTGTTTACATTTTTATGCTGTACTTATCCTGGTTACAATCCACCAGCACCGAATGCTAATAATTGTAACTTCTTTTGTGGTAATGACGGTGGTCAGAAAGCTCCAAAGTAGTTCAAAACTCCAGAAGCAAATGTGGAGTTTAATCAACATTTGCTCACTCAGGAGAAAAGTGATGATCTAGGAAGAAAGGAAATGTGTTCAGTAGTGTATATTTGCCCATGATTGTTTAATGCTGCATCATAACTGTCTATCTACTGTAATTCTGCAGGTATATAACAGAGTTTGTAAACCTCGGGAACGTTTCAGCTCTGCGCACATTCAGAGTACTGAGAGCTTTGAAAACTATCTCAGTGATACCAGGTAATGCCGCCTGATTTTGTCCTTATTGTGTGACAATTTACGCCCCCTGTCCCCTTTTTTTGTTAATTCCTTTAATTTTTCTTTGGTCATGGCATGAATGTGTCTGTTTTGTGTGTCCATGAGCATGTGTAACATTGTGTAAATCCTTTGAAACTAACCAAAAGTTACCACTTAAGAATTCTAGGCATAGAGGTGCAACAAAAGTGGAGCAACAAGAATGGCAGGAAGACAGGTGGCAAAGCTAATCCTAACATAGGCTATACAAAATATAAATAAAAAGAAAAGCACTCAGAGAGCGCAGACTTCCACCAGGTCCTAACCTAACAAAAGTTTAAAATTCCTGAATCCAGACATCTCAAATAAACACAGTGAACCCTTTTGTCAGTAACATACCTGTCAACATTTGCATTTCAAAATATGGGACATTTCCTAAGGAAACCTGGTAAAGATAAGGGATTTTCATCAAAAATTACCGTTGTATTAATTTAAAATAATTCATGGCATACACAGGACCCAAACCCACGTCCCTTGTATCACAAAAGATTGTCGCCAACCACTAAGCTATCCCCTTTGACAGATGTATTTGTTGTTAGTGGGTTGAATATAAGGTTTCCTTGTAAGAAACTCTGTAATATTGCAAAAATGAAAACAAAACAAGTGTGGGCTCCTTCACAGAGTTTAAAGTTGAGACATATATCAAGCTGGCTCCTTGATGTTACAAAAAGTATGAGGATGTGTGAGCAGCTGCCTGCTCTTCTTTAGGTAAAGATAAGAAATATCCTATTTGTCACGGTATTTACACTAAGTTTGTATTTTTGACACCGATGTTCCATTGTCTTTATGTCCATCTATCCCTCTCGCTCTGTTAATTTGAGTGGATCACATAACATGCAACTCACCACGCTCCTTTCACGAGACCACTCTACGATTAGGGATGTGAATTTTTGGGCAACACAAGATTGAATTCTTAGGAGTAACGATTCCATTCAGAATCAATTCTCAATTTAAAACGATTCTTGATTCAATATCAATACTTTTTTTAACAACGGGTGCCACTTATATGATTTACTAGATTCCTCTATAAACTAGCTCTGATATTTGTTTTGATATTACTTAAAAGAAAACTAGTTTGGTTTAATAAAATTCTACCCAAACATTTATTTAAGTCAAACACAAATAAGGCAACAAGAGAAATATCCAACACTTCTCATTTCGAAAGTAAATCTGTACACCAGATAACAGCACATCAACAATATGATTTGCCTGAGTGGCTAGACAGGACAGATTAAAGAAATACATTTTAAATAAAGATTTTAGATTTTTTTTTTAAATCGATTTAAGAATCGTTATAAACAAAAATCGCGATTCATTTGAATTTTTTTTTTTTTTTTTTTGAGATCCCTACCCCTAATTGTCACCAATCAGTCAAGTCGAGTAGACTTGATCGCTGCAGTACGAGAGAGGATATTTTTTAATGGACAGCAAAATACGAGGAGAAAATTGGACCGGAAAGACGCTTGGAAAGAAAGACAAAAAAAACGTAAATGGGTAAAAATGGGAAGGATGACAAGTATGGTCAATCATAAATTGTTTTTGTCTCTGCGGAAGCGCTAGCGTACATGCACAAGTTCAAACTGGTATTGTAAATGTGAGGTAATATACTAGAAATTATCCGAAATAGGCCCAAAATCTAATCAATTGTTTAGTATCCTATTTGGGACATTTCCTGAAAGTTTGATCAAAATCTGCCACAAAATCTTTGAGTTATGCTGCTAACTAACTAACTGAAAGACAGACAAACCCCAGCGATCACATGACCTGGACATAATTGAAGAAACTCAAAGAGGGAAAGAACGTGACCAACACTGACAGTTCTTGGCATGGTAACAAGAAATGTAGATGTCTCAGAAGAGAAGAAATCTGGCGTTTTCCTGCTCAAACCGCTGTGGTTTTGAATACCACTGATTGGCAAGCGGCTGCAGGTGTGTCTCTTTGCTGCACCCCGCACTAGAAGTAAAGACATCTGCAGAGGAAACACAAGAAAGGAATTATTAGTGGGATACAATACAAAATAAAAGGCAGGGAGGTAACCCATCAGCGCGACCCATCAGCGTTCCTGTTTTGTAACCCTGTACACTGTTTGTTTGTCTAACAAGCTTGTGCTGAAAAACTAAGTTTTGTTGTACTTGTGCAATGACAATAAAGACCTACCTAAAGCGGATCATTCCAATTTGAAGAAGTTTCAGTAATTTCATTTGTTGTTTTCTTGATACGTTGAAGTAATACTCTTCTGGAACAGGAAACACATGTTTAATTGTTTTCACTAACTTAAAGTGCATTTGAATATTACATCGCCATTACAAGTACTTCCATCGAGACTACAGCTGTATCCATTAAAAACAGTGACCTGTGTCAGCTTGGTTCCTGCATGACAGTCCAAAAATGCTTGTTACTTTTGTGCTAGACTTTTCTCTTTAAAAGTTTGTAGCAGGTACTAATAAATCCTCAATGTTACTCTGTGTCCCATTCAGGTTTGAAGACCATTGTCGGAGCATTGATCCAGTCAGTTAAAAAGCTGTCGGATGTAATGATCCTGACAGTGTTCTGCCTCAGCGTGTTTGCTCTCATCGGCCTCCAGCTCTTCATGGGTAACCTGAGGCAGAAATGTGTGCGCTTGCCGATTGCTATCAACTCCACCAACAGCAGCAATGCTGTTGACGACGACATGCTAATTTTCGACAGCAACCTGGCAGCAGAAGTAAACAACACATTCTTGAACAGCACAGGGAGCAACTTCAACTGGACAGAGTACATCAGTAATGAGCGTAGGCCAAGTTTAAATTACAATGCATGAATTCTAAGTCAAATACAAGAAATTAGTGGTAACTGTGTGTATAGATGTATAACAAAACTCCTGATAAGAAGTTGCCAGTAGTTGTATTTGTTTTATCTTTGTTACATGGGGCAGTGCACATACAATTTGAATGTGCCAGATTGTAGCCAAAGGCTAATTTCCATCTGCAGTTCGCAGCATGTTGGTGTATATATTATACACCGTGCTTTAAAAGCCTACTGAAATGATTTTTTTTTTATTTAAACGGGGATAGCAGATCCATTCTATGTGTCATACTTGATCATTTCGCGATATTGCCATATTTTTGCTGAAAGGATTTAGTAGAGAACAACGACGATAAAGTTCGCAACTTTTGGTCGCTGATAAAAAAAAGCCTTGCCCCTACCGGAAGTAGCGTGACGTCACAAGCTGGAGTGCTGCTCACATTTCCCTATTGTTTACACCAGCAGCGAGAGAGATTCGGACCGAGAAAGTGACGATTACCCCATTAATTTGAGCGAGGATGAAAGATTTGTGGATGAGGAAAGTGAGAGTGAAGGACTATAGCGCAGTGCAGGACGTATCTTTTTTCGCTCTGACCGTAACTTAGGTACAAGGGTTCATTGGATTCCACACATTCTCCTTTTTCTATTGTGGATCACGGATTCGTATTTTAAACCACCTCGGATACTATATCCTCTTGAAAATGAGAGTCGAGAACGCAAAATGGACATTCACAGTGACTTTTAACTCCACGACAATACATCGGCGAAACACTTTAGCTACGGAGCTAACGTGATAGCATCGGGCTCAAATGCAGATATAAACAAAAGAAATAAACCCTTGACTGGAAGGATAGACAGGAAATCAACAATACTATTAAACCCTGGACATGTAAATACACGGTTAATGCTTTCCAGCTTGGCGAAGATTGACAATGCTGTTGCTAACGACGCCATTGAAGCTAACTTAGCAACGGGACCTCATAGAGCTATGATAAAAACATTAGCGCTCCACCTACGCCAGCCAGCCCTCATCTGCTCATCAACACCCGTGCTCACCTGCGTTCCAGCGATCGACGGAAGGACGAAAGACTTCACCCGATCATCCGTGCGGTCGGCGGCTAGCATCGGCTAGCGCGTCTGCTATCCAAGTCAAAGTCCTCCTGGTTGTGTCGCTACAGCCAGCCACTAATACACCGATCCCACCTACAACTTTCTTCTTTGCAGTCTTCATGTGTCATTAAACAAATTGCAAAAGATTCACCAACACAGATGTCCAGAATACTGTGGAATTTTGAGATGAAAACAGAGCTTTTTTGTATTGGATTCAAAGGTGTACCAATACTTCCGTTTAACTAGTGACGTCACGCGCATACGTCATCGTACAAAGACGTTTTCAACCGGAAGTTAAGCGGGAAATTTAAAATTGCACATTATAAGTTAACCCGGCCGTATTGGCATGTGTTGCAATGTTAAGATTTCATCATTGATATATAAACTATCAGACTGCGTGGTCGGTAGTAGTGGGTTTCAGTAGGCCTTTAAGCGGTTTTCAACTCAAATTAAAAAAAGGTCCAGATACGAAAAAAATTCCTTAATCATTTAAACACAGTAGTGTTATTAGCTTGCAGCATCCCTCTCTTAAACTACTGTACTATATTACCCTGCAGCTGGGTAATATAATACCCAGTACTATCATATATCGTAATATAGTACTATCAATGGGAGAGTTTTTGAAAAACGTTTTAATAAATCTGTTTTCCTGTCTTTTAGGTAATTACTATTACCTCCCTGGTAGCAAGGACGCTCTGCTTTGTGGAAATGGCATCGGGGCTGGGTAAGTCTTGAGAAATGATTCCGTATAGTTGTCTGCTGTACTCATATCACAGTCAGTCCAAATTTAATAAAAAAAAATAGACTATACAATTAAAGCATGCTATTTTGTTGCAGAATGCCTAAATCAATTCCAACAGGTCATTTGCACAAGTATTGAACTTTCATACCACTTGTGGTTTAATAGTACATTAATTCTTATTCGATACTGAACATTCAGTACATACAAAGTACTGAATGTACTATTCACCTACTACTGCTTACCTGAGCCATGCATGTACTCGATAAGCAGGTTAATCATGCACTTCAAACAATAAAGAACTTTACTAAAAATAAAATCATAATTTACAGTCTTTAAATGTATACTGTTGTAGTTGTCTGCATCCTTGCACTTTACTAAAAGAAAATGTTATAAAGTTGTGTCCAAAATGTGGCCTGGGGACTATTTTAGGTCACCACAACATTTTTTATTGGCCCTCAGTAACAATGTAATGAATTCATGAGCTATATCATTATTCATTACAATAATGTGGTTTGTCATCTATACCACAAAGCTAAGATGTTTTGTTTCACATAGCTTGGCCTATATTGACCTACATTGAATCACATTCCCTTTTTTTGTCCAGCCATCTGGGCAACTAATTTTGATGATTTATATGCCCATATGTGCTGTACATATATAGTTTACAAAGGAGAAGCATTGAGATACTTCTCCTGTTGCATTATTTGTGTCTAGCTTAGTTAGATATTTTGATATTTAGTATTTGGTTTGTGTCGCGGCCAGACCGGACCAGGAGTAGCTAGAACACTGAGGAAACGCTACTTAACTTCTGAAGTGGCTGCAAATTTTATTAGGATTTTACAAAATGCTCCTACTGAAATTTTACCTGCATCGTGCGACATCATCATTTTAACAGTAAACTAAAATAAACTCTGAACTCAGTTGCTCCACTTTTAATAAAAACAATGAAAACAAAACCTTCACTTCCGTGGAGAAACAACGAGGAATTACGTCAGTTGAAAAGAAATTGCAGGATTGTAGAGAAGA
This sequence comes from Entelurus aequoreus, assembly GCF_033978785.1. NCBI lineage: Eukaryota > Metazoa > Chordata > Actinopteri > Syngnathiformes > Syngnathidae > Entelurus > Entelurus aequoreus. Next base: position 56,635,647 of record NC_084737.1, read on the forward strand.
GATGGAGGAAATCCAAATTAACGATCCATTATCAGGCTCTGGGGACTGCGATCTGGTGGCCTGCCATTCCCGTGTAGAGAACTCGCTGAGGGTGTGAGGTTTTTAATTTTTTTTAATTTAGTTTTATTTATATATTTTTTTTAATGGAGGTGGATTGGGTGGTCAGTTGTCTTCACTTCCGTTTTGTGTGGCGTCGCGCAGGTTTCGTTTCCTGTTGGGCCGGGTCCGTGCCCGTCTGTTCCGGCCTCGTGCTGTGGGGTCTGTGTCAGTGGCTTGATGCGGGGGCAGCGCAGCCGATCAAGCCACGTGTGGATGTACATATAGTATATATAATGTACACGCACATTCACTGTACAAACATACATATACACATACTGTACATTGTGGAAATTATTTCCCCTAAATTGTTTACTTGTTTACAAATTTGTTGCTACAAAAATATAATTGTGATCAAGAACTTTATTTTTTCCAAACTGCCGTAACCATATAAAAAAACAGGTGTGTTCTATATTAGCGGCCACATGGTAGTCAACCCTGAGGTGACAATGTGTTTATAAATATAGTGTTAGAACTCTACACTTAAAATATGTCTTTCTGTAACAGGCTTTGTCCAGAAGGCTATATATGTGTCAAAGCGGGTCGTAATCCTAACTATGGATACACAAGCTTTGACACCTTTGGCTGGGCTTTCCTGTCTTTGTTCCGTCTCATGACCCAGGACTACTGGGAAAACCTCTACCAGCAGGTTTGCAGTGCTTTTGATTTTGAAATATGTGTTGTTTTTTGTCTTTTTGATTAACTATTGTGTCCATTGCATTATTGGATCCATCAGACATTGCGCGCGGCAGGGAAGCCCTACATGGTCTTCTTTGTGCTGGTTATCTTCCTGGGATCCTTCTACCTTGTCAATTTGATTTTGGCTGTTGTGGCCATGGCTTATGATGAGCAGAACCAGGCCACAATTGAGGAGGGTCAGCAGAAGGAGGAGGAGTTCCAGGCAATGCTGGAGCAGCTGAAGAGACAGCAAGAGGAAGCACAGGTAAGAAAAAGGTTTATTTTCTCACTGTGATCCTTATGCTAACTGTATGTGTATGTTGCATAAATGTGTCACATGATACGATAATGTGCAAACTGCTAATATTTGGCATCCTCATGACGTCTTACTTTTGTTTGGATGCAGAAATGTGTGTAGATCTTACATAAACTGATCTAAAGATTGGGCAGATGCAAATATCAGAAAATGTTCAATGGGATCTGATTGTATTAAATTGTGTTTAATTGCTGCTAAATGTGCAAAAGGGATAGTTTGCTATAAAACTACGCACACAAGGCACATTTTATTAAAATCTCATCTTATTTGACAAAGCTCTCATTTATTTCTAGCCTATTATATATTTTGGCTTACAGTGATTTTATTTATTTTTTTTACAACGCCCTAAATTAAAGCATCCTCATAAATTCCGCTGGCCCAAAAAAAATCTAGAATTATGTAATGTTTGAAAAAATTATGAAAGAAAGGGGGACAGGAGTTAATCTGCTTCAAATTGTTACCTAAACTTTATTTATAAATTGTTGATTTATATAGGCTAGTAAGGTAAAGTTTTGTACCTGACAAGTTTCAGCTATCTTGCTTCTGCAGCCTTCATCAGAGGTGTCATGTGATATTAGGGTGACGTCATCTGTGATGTGTTATATGGATTGTTCCATCCCACCTGAAGTGGTGGGATGGCGGTGTCCCCTGGTGTGCACCGGGGGTAGGGCGGGGCGCCCCCTGTCGTCTGGATGTCTACCAAACGGCCGGGGGCGGCCCTGCAGGACTGTGTCCCAGGTGTGGGATAGTTGGTAGGCTCCTTCGTCCCTGTTGACGAAGAAGCCTACCACTATATAGGTTCATTTAGCCTATATAAATCAACCATTTATAAATACACATTAGTAGGCTAAATGAACCTCTTGAACATGTTACCTAAACTATCGAAAATGTATTGTCCCAGTCCATGGTTCTCGCCCGAAAAAGGGTGGAGTGCCATCTCCGGGCTGGAGAGGAGCTCTAGCCCCAAGTGGAGGAGTACCTCAGAGTCTTGTTCACAAGTGAGAGAAGAGTGGATTTTGAGATTGACTGGCGGATTGGGGCAGCGTCTGCAGTGATACGGACACTTTATCAGTCCGTCGTGGTGAAAAAAGAGCTGAGCCAGAAGGCAAAGCTCTCGATTTACCGGTCGATCTACCTTCCTATCCTCATCTATGGTCATAAGTTTTGGGTTATGACCGAAAGGACAAGATCACGGGTAAAAGCGGCTGAAATGACTTTCCTCAGTGGTTGGCAGGGCTCTCCTTCTGAGAAAGGATGAGAAGCTCTGTCATTCGGGAGGAGCTCAAAGTAAAGCCGCTGCTCCTCAACATCGAGATGAGCCGGATGAGGTGGTTCAGGCATCTTGTCAGGATGCCCCCAAACGCCTCTCTGTGGAGTTGTTTAGGGCACGTCAGATCGGTGGCAAGCCGAAGGGAAGACCCAAGACACGTTCGGGGGACTGTGTCTCCCAGCTGACCTGGGAATGCCTCGGGATCCCTCGGGAGGAGCTGGGCGAAGTGACTAGGGGGAGGGAAGTCTGGGCTTGTTTGCTTAGGCTGCTGCCCCGCGATCCAACGCTGGATAAGCGGAAGAAAAAGGATGGTATTTGGAAAGCATATAAAGTCAGCAGTATGTTACAATCAGAACTATTCAGACTTCAGGATTTTCCAGCCCAAAGAGAGGCACATAGCACATTTTTAATGGGCCACAGCACCATCTAGTGGTGACAAACCATGTCAGACAAAATCAGGCCCATCAGGTGACCTGAAAATATTGCTTCACATGGTCTTAGCTCGGTAAAACTCTTCAAAGATTTTGACTTGTAATAATAACCAATTATCCAGTTTTAGATTTCATCTGAGTTCTCACTGACTGATCTCAGCTGCCAGGCGTTCTCTGTCTTTCTAGTTTGCAAGACTCTCTGACGGGCTTTGGGTTACCATGACAACTTTTTTCCCCTGATTTTTCTGATTGGCTAACAGGTTGCTGCGGCAACAACAATGGAGAGCAGGGAGTACAGCGGGAGGGTAGGCCCCGGGGGCGCCACCTCTGAGTCCTCATCTGTGACATCCAAGCTCAGCTCCAAAAGTGCAAAAGAGCGACGCAACAGGCGGAAGAAAAGGAAGCAGAGGGAAGAAGAGGAGGAGGAGAGGGGGACTTGCGACAAGTTCCACAAGTCTCATTCTGAGGACAGCATCAAGAGATCCTTCCGCTTCTCCATTGATGCCAATCGACTTTCTTATGAGAAGAGATGCTCCTCACCCAATCAGGTCAATTTTACTCATTAATCATATTGATTGCTGATATCATGAATTGATCATATTTTTGTAAAGATAATTATATTTGGTAAAGATGTAAGCATATTTTAGCTAAGCTAAGTGTTTACTATATGTATATATATACAGGTATTAGGCCTGGGTGATATGGCCTAGAAATAAAATCCCTGATTTTTTTTCACAAAAAATTTGATTTTCAATGTTTTACGATTTATTTCCCTACTTTTTAAAGAAACCATTGAATACAAATGACAGAGATTATTCAAAGCAATTTTTTTCTTTTATTTAATCAAAAACTAGAAGTTTGAAATGATACTGCATAAACTGCATATACATTTTACTTTTTTATGGAATCATTTTCAATACATTAAATTGAAGAGCTTACCTTTTGAAACAATACTTCTGCTTGAATAGAATACTTAAGAAAAATGTAGCATTGCACATTTTGCATGCAAATAAACTATCTCCAACCTTGAGATCAATAAAGTGCAAACTTCAAAATTCTGTCTTGAATAAAATACTTCTGTAAATAAAAATGTATTATTATACATTGTTTCCAATTAAATAATGAGGTAACACATTGAGAGGACTATAGTTTGTTTCAGTAAGTGGATAAAGTAAACCAACCCTTTTCATTCACACATCTTGGTGGTGTGCAAGCAACCACTTTAGTGATCTTTTTCATCATAAATGGCATCATCATACATACAGTACCTGGTGTAAATGATTCGACCATAGTAAGGTTATTTTTAGCGTCTTGTTCGCCTCATAAAGAGTTGTATTTCCCGCACTCGGGTGGAGGCTTCGGTTTCAGATACTGTTGTTTGGTGTGCTGCTGCCTTTTTGAAACAAATGTTGCATTAAGCAGTCATTTGTTCCATGCCTGTTGCCACTAAACCAAAGAAATGACAGCACTTTTCTTTGGAACAAACGTCTTGCTTTCGTCAGTGTTAGCATTAGCCATGTTTTACTAGGTAGTAAGTAAGGGGACGGCGCAAGCTACGGAATTATTGTGGGCAGCCTAAGGCACACCTTTACAATAATCATGCTGTTTAATCAGCATTTTGATATGCCACACCAGTGAGGTGGAATGGAGTATCTTGGCAAAGAAGAAGCGCTCACTAACACAGATTTCGACAGATTTGTTAACAATATTTGAGAGGAATAGGTATTTTATGTCTGTAGTAAAAGTTCTAGAATCTAGATTAATTATGATTAATGCTAGGTGGTTACTTGCTTGCATAATTAAAATTTGCTTCAGAAAAGATCCCAATATTTGTACACCAATGTAATTTTATTGTCAGAATATCATCGAGGAACTTTTTAAAATGTTATACTTGAATGCATGTCATTTATTTGCACAAAACCTAAAAACAGTTTCATGTAAAGTGCTTTCAGGCTGTATTTTGGAGTGAAATCTGTCAGTGAGCACACTAGTCAGAGTCTCCTCACGCATTTTTGTATAGACTTATGCATTGATCTGATCATTTGCCATACAGCGATTAAGGTAAAGAGTTTGTATGGTCAATATAATATATATACCAGTGGCGTGCAGTCACTAGAGGCAGGGGAGGCACGGCCTCACCTGCCATCATGGAAAGAAAAAAAAAGTAAAAAGAAAAAAAAATTAATTCAATTGTTATATGTATCCAGTGATTATACTAAAGTTATTTTCCATTTAACTTCACCAGTTTTAGATTATTTTTATTTTTATTTTCAAATTTGCCGTTCAAATACTGAGAAGAGACGGTGCGGTGATCAGCAGCCAGTTGAGGCATGTCACTGTGTTGTGCCTCAACATGGATTGTGCGCAATGACTCGGCTAACTGCTGGCCTGCTGTGCAGTGAGACCGTATTGCTATATGAATTATATTATACATTTCCATAGTTTAGTTAGCTGAGGTATATAATGTACAGTATGTATTTTGTCAACAACTGTATGTGTGTAACGTATTTCTTGTGCTGAGCGATCATAATACTGCTGCGAAGACGCACTGTGAGAGGCTCGTCTCATAACCCCGCCTCCTGGTGCCAAGCACCTCCGCCGCAGAATTCACCGCCCGACGGGAGCGCCGCGGCCACACCAACCAAAGCCCACACCCAAACCCTCCACGTGCAAGACCGAATCCACCCAAAAAAAGTCACTTAACAAGAAGCCAAAAAGTGCAAAAACAACAATGCTCGCGAGTCGCGCTGGAGGAGCCGCGAACGACCGCAGGGACACAACATTAGGTACACCTGCAGACTGCAGCACGGATATATATATATATATATATATATATATATATATATATATATATATAAATGCAGCATTAATATCAGTGTGTTCATGATTAATGCAATCATTTTTGTGATTAATCACATGAGTTAATTTGTTAATTTTGACAGCCCAAATATATCTGTATATGCATATATGGATTTTCAAGATTTTTTTTAAGCAAAGTGCAAAGATGCAGAAAAGCGTAACTGCAACATAATACCCCTTAAATGCAATGACAATAAAAGCCTAGTCTATTCAAAACAAACTAAAATCATTATGATGAGATCTATTATTTTTACGGCTGTCAAAAACAAAGAGTAAACTCGTGACAAATCACAAAAATTATAGCATTTATATTGTATATAATAAAACTTCGTAACCGGTATAATAACCAAGCTGTATCGGCATTGTTATTGGAAGAGAGAACACTGAGGAACTCTTTTTCTAGCGTAGTAACACACCGGCGTGCTTCAGTATTAGCCCTAAAAGCTAACTACGGCAAGAGATAAGCTAGCTTCTACAACGACACAAAACACATTTGAGTTTGTAATGCACAACACTGCGATACGACACCAATCTGTACTGACTGAAAAACATGAACAATCATATTACAATATCTGTAAAATATTAGCCCACATTTCATGTTTTCTTTGTACACAGCTGAGCTAACCAGACAGCGTATGTACTGTAGTTGAACTAACACGCATGGCGTGCTGTGTGTATCATAATTAATGTTAAAGTAACTCATTCAATGGACAGTTGTTCGTCTGGATATGGTTCCAGCTGGCCGGGAACCTTTCCTGTTGAATTTGGATAAGCAATCCATTTATGTCGAAATAGCTTGTCGCCAAGATCCATGTTTATTGCGTCAGAGTCGCTTTCATCTCCCTCTCTCGGCTTCCGTCTGCTCCAACGTCTCACTCTTTCTTGGTGCTCGCTTCTACAAACGTATACGCAGCAGTATATTTAGCTTCAAAAGTATAAGGTTGTAAATCCTCATTTGTCCAAAAATAGTCTTCTTTGTTGTCTGTTACCAAATCTGCCATGATTAGAACACATACTCGTTTTTGATTCCGGAAGTAGGAACACAAGTTGTTGCCAGAAGTCAGACGTGCGCTGCTATTGAAACAGAAATCAATGTGCGGAATAAATCTGTCCCGGAAATAATTAAAATGATCAAAATACGGTAAACATTGCTCTTATTACATATTGTTATGAACGTGTCTGTTACTATATTATGTATAGACTTGCAGTGCGTATATAAAACGTTGCTGGAGGGTTTTAAAGTTGCTTTAAAGGCTACAACTCCCATTAGCCGCATCGTTTAAGCTTTTTTTTATCATCTTTAAAATCGTTAAAAAAAGACGTGTGTTTTTGTATCTCATAATGATTGTGAACGATAGGCAAAATTCCAAAAAAAGCGCAGTTCCCCTTTGAGGAAAAACTTTTTTTAAAAATTGCATTTATGTCCAAATATTGGAGTCTTTTTTTAGGTTAATCTAAATAATAACCAGTGATTATTTGTGAATCATGAATAATTCAAAATGAAAAAACTCGGATTTAAATATATATATATCATTTGACAGCACTAATACGTACACTATACACTGGTGTATCGAAATGATAAAGCCACTTGTACTAGCCGGAAAATTTGGTTATCATCGTCATCATAGGCATCCGACTTTATTCCAGACATAAACATGGCCCATAATACACTAAAACGATACAGACAGACATCAACAAAAGAGCACCATAAAAAAATAAGAGCGCCTAACTGAGCTTTGAACAGGGTTGGTCAGAGTGTGTACAATGTTATTTGGAGAATCCGTTGGCCTACACATAAAGTGTACATGAGGTTACAGAGGACAGCAGCACAGGCTATGGGTACATTTACCGTTATATGACTTTTGAATAACCAGAACTAATAGAGAAAAGCTGATGACATATTTAGTAATGTACTTAAACAAATGTCTAAAATATTGAATGTCTGTCATCGTCCCACCGATACTACCTGAGGGAACTCTCCTGAAGGAATCAATAAAGTACTATCTATCTTAATTTTTTATTTTCCAGTCTCTGCTCAGTATACGTGGATCACTCTTCTCACCGCAGAGGACCAGCCAAGCCAGCCTATTCAGCTTCCGTGGGAGAGCACGGGACATGGGCTCCGAAAACAATTTTGCGGACGACGAGCACAGCACCCTTGAAGAGAGTGACAGTCGGCGGGGTTCCCTGTTTTTGCCGCAACGCGGCGAACGCCGTTGTAGCGCCATTAGCCAGACAAGCCTCAGAGTGCCTCGGGTCTTGCTTCCTGCCAATGGAAAGATGCACTGTGCAGTGGACTGCAATGGAGTGGTCTCGCTGGTTGGTGTTACATCTGTAACTACCTCCCCTGTAGGTCTACTACTACTTAGGAGTTGTTTCATGTTTTCTTTTATCAATCATTTTATTTGTCAATAAAGTGGCCAAACAATTTGACTCGCAGGCCACAATGGCTTCCTAAATATCGTCGGGGTCGGTCCAGAAGCAGTTAAACTGTGTTAAGCTGTGAACGAAAAAGTATGTTCTACTTACTAGTCAGGACGTGAATCTTGCAACAACTCACGGTTGATTTTAATTCCGATTCTTGAGGTGACGATTTGATTCTTGAGGTGACGATTTGATTCAGGATCAAATTTCGTGTAAACACATTACTCTATTTCAAACAATTCTCACAATATATATTCGGTAAATAATTATTATAAAAATTTTTCAGAATAGTTATTGGATTATACTTGTACAGCGCTTTTCTACCTTAAAGGCGTTTTCATGCTATTTCTACACTCACACACACATTCACACAATGATGCCAGGAGCTGCCATGCAGGGCCCTAACCATGACCCATCAGGAGCAAGGGTGAAGTGTCTTGCCCAAGGACACAACTGACGTGACTAGGATGGTGGAAGCTGGGATTGAACCTGCAACCTCAAGTTGCTGGCACGGCCGCTCTACCACCCGAGCCACGCTGTCCCATTAGAAGAAGAGGTCAAAAGTACTTCCTTGGCTGCTGACATATGACGAGTAAGAGTGGAAATGTCCTAAAAACATATTTTTATAAATCGATTCTTGAACAGTTGTAATCGATTAGGAATTGTGATGATTAAGAATTGCGATTCGGATGTGAACTTATTTATTTCAGCACCCTTACTTACTAGAATTAGGGGATTTTCTTCCTCCTTGATTCAAACATGTTTGCAATCAAACAAAAAAAGGGCATGGGAAAACTCAAAAACATCAGAAAGAAGATTCCAAATGTCCAATATAATATCACTTTTCTGCACAACCTTATCATATAAAGTTTGCTTATCCATCCCTCTTTGTAACGTAGGCCATAAACAAACCCCCACTCTGCTTTATCTCATAGCCTTGTTTTTTCTGACCGGCTGTGAAGCAATTCTTTGGATGACATGAATTAGGAGAAAGCATAGAACATCTAGTTTTATAATCTCCTGGAATTATTCAGATTGAGCAAATTGTTCAAGACTTAATGGTAGTTCAAATATAGCGTTGCAAATCCTAGACTGTGTTAAAGCATTGTAATAAAATTATTAGGAAAATCTTAAAGGCTGGTATCGGTTCCCTGCAGCAGACATTTGTGTTCATGCATAACGCGGCTATGTTTTTGTTTTTAAAAAAATGACCTTAAACAAACGTCATCTGCAAAGGACACTGGCTTTCATGAGGATATGGCTACTGGAAGAACTTAGACTTAGTCAAACTTTAATAATGCACAAGAGAAATTGTTTGACACACAGTAGCTCAATTGTAAAATGATGAAAATATCAGGGGCTACTGTGACATACTACCACTTTTACAGGCACACATCAAAACTAAATGGTTTTCTTTAGGGCCGTGGATGGATGGATAGATGGATAGATAACTCTCATCTGTATCTTTGGTCTATGAAGCGTTCACTTTTAATATCAAGAGAACCAAAGTTCTCCAGCTCCCCCGTGACTTTGAAAGGGACAAGCGGTAGAAAATGAATGGATGGAGAACCATAGTTCACTTGCACTTTTCACACTAGTTAGCAAGGCACCTGACAGTATTTAATTTCATGTGTTTTTTTCTTTCTACCAAGACCTACATTGTGCATTGATGTTGAATCATGAAGTGTAAATCTGTCCCTCGTGTCTCCACGCTCAAATATGTTTGTGTATGTTCCTTAGGATACAACTACAGACACTGAGGTGAAGAAACGGCGCTCAGTTGATTATTTAGCTGAACCAGGAGGCAGGCAAAGGGCCATGAGTGTGGCCAGCATCCTCACCAACACCATGGAAGGTCAGAGGCATACTATATTTTTTAATACATTTTACCTACTGATGTCACCTAAATGCCGACATTAAAAAATATTAAATTAAAAGTTATTGTACAGTATAAATCAATAGAGAATGTAATAATGGATGACCCAAAAGCCTGTTAATTAAACATTTTGGTGAACTAAGATCAGGGCCGCCCGTCCCTATATGCTTATCACACACTGTGCGTAGGGGTCCATGATCCGTGGGGGGTCCCGTTTTTTTGGTTTTTTTTAATGCCATGTCCTGTCCAGCCACTGAGGCAAATCATATCAACTCATAAATCTGCTGTACAGATTTGCTTTACAAAAGAGAAGTGTGGGCAAATTCTCTTGTTGGCCTATTTGTATTTGTCTTTTTAAATGAGTATATTTAGTGTTGACTGCAGCCAGACCGAAGCAGTAAGGGACAGAAAGAAGGGGAAAAAAGAAGATATAGGGAGAAATTACGGGGACAAGAGAGAGACAACAAGAGATCAAGAGAGACAACGACAAAAACACAACAACAGCATCAACAGCTGCAAATACCATATATACGGTACTATTAATATTCTGCTGAAGGCCCCAATTTAGCTAAAGGCAGCCCTGACCAAGATAATGACCAACACATACCGTCTCAAGCTATGCTGGGACTACGTAAACATCAAGAACCCACTTTGAATATACTGAAAATGGCCCTTTTACAGCTCTGTGCTCGGTTTAAACTAATTCGGAAACGTATATGAAACACTTTGGAGTGGATGTCATGTGATAGTAATGTGACTATCCCAGGATAAGGCTTACCAAAAATGAGTGTCAGGTAAGCGAGATTAATTCCGAAATATATTTGTTTGCCATAAAGCTAATTTTAAATCGAATAACAATTGGAATCATTTTATAGAGTATATATTACAATACAACTGTTCTTACTACTATATATTTCTTACTGTGCATGGCAAGAATAGCACAAGCAACTCGTCAAACAAACCAATAGAAATGAACTACTGACATGACTGCAGTTTGTCTGCGGCAAATTACAGTATAAATAAAAATAACGGTGTTTGTCATGACAAAATAAATGGAAATTAAGCTTCCCAACAGGTAATTGGTCATGTATTATTTTGTGAACAGAGAAGTCGGGTATTCTATCTTTGTAACAAATTGTTCTGATGGACCATATTCTCATTCAAACAAACTCATAGCATCCTGATTGTTGTCGATACACAATTTAAAGAGTTAGGAGAGAGGACACTTAGGGCCTGATTTACTAGAGATTTGTGTGTACTAAAACATGTGTACTAAAACACGTGCAAACTTGATAGCACACGCTAAGCTGATATTTAGGCAAGCATAATAAGGCTTGCAATACATTTTGCATCTCTGTCTTCATTAATATATTTAAAATATATGCTCATCATCAAAACACCCACAATATGGCAGGAGATGATGCAAATAGAATGATTTAGCGCGTGCAATGTGATTTATCAACACATCAACACTCATCACTGTTTTGCAAGCACTATTTGACGTTTTATTTAGCACGTGTCAGGGGGACGCGTAAACTGACAGTTCCACACACGGCTGCAGGATAAGCGCTCGTGCTGCAACGGACAGACGAGAATTCTCCGACTTATGTGTGATTGTCAACATTTTGGATGGTAGAAATTTAAAAATATTAGACATATTGTCTATTCAGCTACATAATTTCATAATTTTATAGCTGCTAGAAGACTTAAAGGGGTGATCAAAAATCAATTCAATTGATGCGTTTTAGTATTTTTTTAATGATGTTCATTTTTTTCACATAGAATATATATTATTAGAATATTTCTTTCATGAAAATAACTTTTTGAAGTATGCATTTTTGCGTTTTGAGCGGAGTAAGTGCAGCCTTCCCCCCATGCACTTTTGGTGGTTTAAAAAGAAAGAAGAAAAAAAAGGTGTCAATGTAGATGCACTGCACGACTGCTTCTAAAATACCCATAAAAAGGGGTGGATGTCTATTGCTTAGCAAAATGCTCCAAGTAGGGGCATAATAATATGAATGTGCAGTAAATAATAGTGTCTCCCTGTTTAATACATGCAAAATCGTCATTTAAATAAGGCGATCTGCACCTCTTTCCAATTGCACACGCAGTGTTAGTAAATCGCACGCAACATGCCCACTAATATTACTTGCTTTTTTATAGATTGCACAAGCTGAATACCATGTGTTGCTTGGATCTTAGTAAGTCAGGCCCTTAATGATCCATAGTCATCCATAGAATTTCAAAATAATCAAAAGCAACAGCTCTTGTTTGTGTTTTTGCCTTCGACTCTGTGTACTGCTGTGTTTGTGTTTTTCATCCATGTTTCTCTTTTCCTGTTTCCTTTCCAGAACTCGAAGAGTCAAGACAAAAATGCCCTCCCTGCTGGTATCGATTTGCCAACACTTGTTTGATCTGGAATTGTTGCCCAGCCTGGCTTCAAATTAAGGACTTTGTCAACATGGTGGTCATGGACCCATTTGTTGATCTGACTATCACGATTTGCATCGTCCTAAATACCCTTTTCATGGCCATGGAGCATTACCCCATGACTGACGAATTTGACGATGTCCTTTCAGTCGGAAACCTGGTACCTAACATCTGAACAACTATACCATTGTGATATCAATTCTAGTGTAACACTTTTATCCCTTCATCCCTTTTTCAAATAGGTATTCACTGGAATTTTTACAGCAGAGATGTGCCTCAAAGTCATAGCCCTTGATCCTTACTATTACTTCCAGGAGGGCTGGAACATTTTTGATGGCATTATTGTTAGTTTGAGCCTGATGGAGCTGGGTTTGGCCAAAGTAGATGGGCTGTCTGTGCTCAGATCCTTCCGCCTGGTAAGAGACAAAGTCATGTTTTACTAGAAACCTACAGTGGAACACGTTTATGTCAACAGCTTGGCCCCCCTCGAACTGGCTAACTGATTGTCAACGTTACCGGTATTGAAACTAAAGCTAGCTACTGCTTGCACATAAGGAAATTATCCATCCATCCATTTTCTACCGCTTATTCCCTTCGGGGTCGCGGGGGGCGCTAGAGCCTATCTCAGCTACAATCGGGCGGAAGGCGGGGTACACCCTGGAATTATGTGACAACAAATACATTTTCAAGCTACAGCAGTTTGTTGACATGTTTTTCTCATTTTGTGCATATTTTTTCCAGATTATTCTATATGATATTTTTTAGAATTATCTAACAGAGTTGCTGTGGTAGTTTAGTTGTATGTTATGACTACAATGGCAATAACGCTACCGTACATGCATCTTTCTTCCAGTGGTTAACCAGCAAAAAAAATAAAAGTGTGCATTTTTATACTTGCTGTGGTAGAATAAAAGGTAATGCTGCCAGAGAAATGTAAATACTGGTATGTAAATTATATGATGTATCACTAGTAACGGTACCTCTGGATTGGCAGACCGGGGTGGTGGTTCCTCTCTTTAAGAAGGGGAACCGGAGGGTGTGTTCTAACTATCGTGGGATCACACTCCTCAGCCTTCCCGGTAAGGTCTATTCAGGTGTGCTGGAGAGGAGGCTACGCCGGATAGTCGAACCTCGGATTCAGGAGGAAAAGTGTGGTTTTCGTCCTGGTCGTGGAACTGTGGACCAGCTCTATACTCTCGGCAGGGTCCTTGAGGGTGCATGGGAGTTTGCCCAACCAGTCTACATGTGTTTTGTGGACTTGGAGAAGGCATTCGACCGTGTCCCTCGGGAAGTCCTGTGGGGAGTGCTCAGAGAGTATGGGGTATCGGACTGTCTGATTGTGGCGGTCCGCTCCCTGTATGATCAGTGCCAGAGCTTGGTCCGCATTGCCGGCAGTAAGTCGGACACGTTTCCAGTGAGGGTTGGACTCCGCCAAGGCTGCCCTTTGTCACCGATTCTGTTCATAACTTTTATGGACAGAATTTCTAGGCGCAGTCAAGGCGTTGAGGGGATCTGGTTTGGTGGCTGCAGGATTAGGTCTCTGCTTTTTGCAGATGATGTGGTCCTGATGGCTTCATCTGGCCAGGATCTTCAGCTCTCGCTGGATCGGTTCGCAGCTGAGTGTGAAGCGACTGGGATGGGAATCAGCACCTCCAAGTCCGAGTCCATGGTTCTCGCCCGTAAAAGGGTGGAGTGCCATCTCCGGGTTGCGGAGGAGACCCTGCCCCAAGTGGAGGAGTTCAAGTACCTTGGAGTCTTGTTCACGAGTGAGGGAAGAGTGGATCGTGAGATCGACAGGCGGATCGGTGCGGCGTCTTCAGTAATGCGGACGCTGTATCGATCCGTTGTGGTGAAGAAGGAGCTGAGCCGGAAGGCAAAGCTCTCAATTTACCGGTCGATCTACGTTCCCATCCTCACCTAAGGTCATGAGCTTTGGGTTATGACCGAAAGGACAAGATCACGGGTACAAGCGGCCGAAATGAGTTTCCTCCGCCGGGTGGCGGGGCTCTCCCTTAGAGATAGGGTGAGAAGCTCTGCCATCCGGGGGGAGCTCAAAGTAAAGCCGCTGCTCCTCCACATCGAGAGGAGCCAGTTGAGGTGGTTCGGGCATCTGGTCAGGATGCCACCCGAACGCCTTCCTAGGGAGGTGTTTAGGGCACGTCCGACCGGTAGGAGGCCACGGGGAAGACCCAGGACACGTTGGGAAGACTATGTCTCCCGGCTGGCCTGGGAACGCCTCGGGATCCCCCGGGAAGAGCTGGACGAAGTGGCTGGGGAGAGGGAAGTCTGGGTTTCCCTGCTTAGGCTGCTGCCCCCGCGACCCGACCTCGGATAAGCGGAAGAAGATGGATGGATGGATGGATCACTAGTAACGGAATACATGTTCAAAATAAATTGCCGTGGCTCGGTTGGTAGAGCGGCCGTGCCAGCAATTGAGGGTTCCAGGTTTGATCCCCGCTTCCGCCATCCGAGTCACAGCTGTTGTGTCCCTGGGCAAGACACTTTATCCACCTGTGCCACCCACACTGGTTAAGTGTAACTTAGATAATGGCTTTCACTATGTAAAGCGCTTTGAGTCGCTAGAGAAAAGTGCTATATAAATATAATTGACTTCACTTAAACCAAACCATACTTTTACTTTGAAGCTTAATTTGCACTGAACAGGAAGTCACTGTGTTCACATTTTAATGCTGTGTAACTCAACCGTAGTTATGTTGCTGCTTAGTGAACAGAATCAGAATTGGCTTTATTGGCCAAGTATATTTAACACCAGGAATTTGACTTGGTATACTGTGCTTTCTTTGTTCATTGCAAGAAACAAAGAAAAACACAGCAACTACGATGATGATGAAGTTAACGATACTACAGCACATTTCAACATAAACATACCCATTTTTCATAGAAATGACCCCTTTGGCTCTCATATTTTAGCAAAAGTGGTTGACCATGTATATTGACAGCCACTTAGGTGAACACTTTTTAGTAATAAAAAGTTGACGCTGGACCATGACTTAATGTGTTGGTCGGGTTGTCGACATAAATAGGACAGGCTTAAACAGGTTCCACTGCACCAACCGTGTGATACACAATACACATGCAAAGTATAACTCTTTGGTTTTGTGTTCTTGTGTTTATAACAGCTCAGAGTATTCAAACTGGCTAAGTCATGGCCAACACTGAACATGCTGATCAAGATCATCGGTAACTCAGTTGGGGCTCTGGGGAACTTGACCCTGGTGCTCGCCATCATTGTCTTCATCTTTGCCGTGGTAGGAATGCAGCTTTTTGGAAAAAGCTACAAGGAGTGTGTCTGTAAGATAAATGATGAATGTCAGCTACCCCGCTGGCACATGCACGATTTCTTCCATTCCTTCCTCATTGTGTTCCGGGTGCTTTGTGGAGAGTGGATAGAGACTATGTGGGACTGTATGGAAGTGGCGGGACCCACAATGTGTCTGATTGTCTTCATGATGGTCATGGTCATCGGAAACCTGGTGGTATGGGTCTTCTTTGTTTTATCTTGGAAATGTCATATGTAGTCAAATATGATTATATACAGGTGCAGCTCAAAAATATTAAATTATAGTATTTTATATACACCTGAGGTAATGGTATGGGTTTTAGACATGCTTAGCAAGTTACATTGAGGAACACTGCATGTTTACACACCATTCAACATATCCAAAAAAGTGTGGGAAGAAGCAAAGTTTATTTCAATGTATATGTGTTAGCACTTAGAAGTACTGCAAAATGCAGTACACTGTCAGTACCTGGATATTGCACTCAAAACAGCCAAAATGGTGAGTTTATTTGCCGTAATAATGGCGGCAGAGGAACAACTTGCAGTAGTTAAAAGTGGTGAACAAAAGAAGAAGTTAGTAAATATCGCAATTGTCATTTAAAGGCCTACTGAAACCCAATACTACCGACCACGCAGTCTGATAGTTTATATATCAATGATGAAATCTTAACATTGCAACACATGCCAATACGACCGGGTTAGATTAGTAAAGTTCAATTTTAAATTTCCCGCGAAATATCCTGCTGAAAACGTCTCGGTATGATGACGTCACGGATTGTAGCGGACATTTTGGGACACCATTGTGGCCAGCTATTAAGTCGTCTGTTTTCATCGCAAAATTCCACAGTATTCTGGACATCTGTGTTGGTGAATCTTTTGCAATTTGTTTAATGAACAATGGAGATAGCAAAGAAGAAAGCTGTAGGTGGGAAGCAGTGTATTAGCGGACGGCTGCAGCAACACAAACACGTAGCGGCTACGTCGTAGCCGGTGTTTCATTGTTTACATTCCCGAACGATGACAGTCAAGCTTTACCATTGGCCTGTGGAGAACTGGGACAACATAGACTCTTACCAGAAGGACTTTGACTTGGATACGCATGCTTGTGGAGATGGGACAACAGAGACTCTTACCAGGAGGACTTTGAGTTGGATACGCGGTACCGTGAGTACGCAGCTGCGGCTTCCAAACATTTGATCGCTTGCCCGTACGTGCATGCCACTATGTGCATGTCACGTACGTAACTTTGGGGAAATATATGTGCTGTATGAACTTTGGGGAGGTGAACGGTACTTTGGGCTGTGGGATTGAGTGTGTTGTGCGGGTGTCTCATTTGTATTGGCAGGTTATATGGACAGGAGGGGGGAGGTTTTTGTTATGTGGGATTAATTTGTGGCATATTAAATATAAGCCTGGTTGTGTTGTGGCTAATAGAGTATATATATATGTCTTGTGTTTATTTACTGTTTTAGTCATTCCCGGCTGAATATCAGGTCCCACCCGCCTCTCACAGCATCTTCCCTATCTGAATCGCTTCCACTGCCCTCTAGTCCTTCACTCTCACTTTCCTCATCCACGAATCTTTCATCCTCGCTCAAATTAATGGGGAAATCGTCGCTTTCCCGTTCCAAATCGCTCTCGCTGCTTGTGGCCATGATTGTAAACAATGTGCAGATGTGAGGAGCTCCACAACCTGTGACGTCACGCTACTTCCGGTACACGCAAGGCTTGTTTATCAGCGCCCAAAAGTTGTGAACTTTATCGTCGATGTTCTCTACTAAATCCTTTCAGCAAAAATATGGCAATATCGCGAAATGATCAGGTATGACACATAGAAGGGATCTGATATCCCCGTTTAAATAAGAAAATCTCATTTCAGTAGGCCTTTAATAATAGTGTTAAGAAAAATTACGATGAACACTTCTCAAACAGAAACATAAAAAATTACAATTTAAACAAAATATTGGACCAAATCTGGAGGAAAGGATTCACCATCCCAGGTCAGTTGAGGACTTGAATGATACCATAGACAAAAATCCAATTTCAATATTTATGACAGACGTGACACAAGAGGAAATAAAAGAATAAGAGATGATTTGACAAAAACAGACCTTGAATCTCAGTAAAACTAAAATGATATTTGGTAACAGTTGGAAAGAAAGTCAAACACAAATAGACGGAGAAAACAGTGAAAGGGTGAAAGAAATCAAATTTGTAGGTGTAATAATAGATCAAATGAATTGGATATCTCATATAAAAAATATACAACATAAGGTAACAAGAAACATTTGAATAAAGAATAAAGGCTGGCCGGGCAACAGTGGCGCAGAGGCTAGTGTCTCACTGCAAGAAAGTACTGGGTTTGATTGCTTTCTGTGTGGAGTTTGCATGTTCATTCCCGTGACTGCGTGGGTTCCATCCGGTTACTCCGGCTTCCTCCCACCTCCAAAGACACGCACCTGGAGATAGGCTGATTGGCAACAGTAAATTGGCCCTAGTGTGTGAATTTGAGTGTGAATGTAGTCTGTCTATCTGTGTTGGCCCTGTGATGAGGTGACAATTTGTCCAGGGTGTACCCTGCCTTTTGTCCGAGTGCAGCTGGGATACGCTCCAGGCCCCCCGTGACTATGCAAAGGACAAGCAGTAGAAAATGAATGAATGGATGTTTTGGACCAAAAATCACTCCATATTCTCTATTGCTCACTTGTATTACCATATCTGAGTTATTGTGTAGAAATATGGAGAACTAACTACAAAGTCACTAACCTTGTTCCAAAAGAGGTCGTTTTAGAATAATACATAACGTTAGCTACCAAGAACACTCAAAGCCTTTATTTATTGAATATAAAAATACAAAAATTGAATAATTTGGTGCATTTGCAAACATTTTAAATTATTCACATCGCAAACTATAACCTGCGAACAATAAATGTACAACATTTCTTCTCAACAAAAGAGGAGAAATATAAGTTTAGGGAAAATGTAACTTTAAACATATGTGTGTGCATACAACACTTAAGACCTTTTGTAAATCAGTACATGGAATTAGATTATGGAAAGAATTAAGCAAAAAAGTCAAACAATGTACTAATATGATCCTGTTTAAACTCAAAAGTGTTTACAGAGTAGAAGAACCCTGATAAACATTTTGAACTTTATTGAAAGTGAGATAATCCCATTCATCTCATTACGTGAATCAAAACGTACTTAATTATTTATTCATGAGAACTTTATTTATTGTTTATTTATGTAATAAATGTATTTAGTTATTCATGTATTTATTTATTTACTTATTTATTTATTTTGCAGTTGTGTTACAGATTGAGTACAAACAAATGTGTTAGAAGTTAGTACAGTTAGGAAGTATTAAATAAAATCTGCAGAGATAACTACGAAACCAAGAGGTCTAGGATTAAATAAGATCTGCTTTTTCCTATTTCTTTTCAGACATGTTGCAATGAAAAACTGGTAACATGTAATTAATCATATTGTAATTGTTTGCATGTTCCAAATTGAGTAACACCATAGGCAAGATTATAGGTGGCGCCCTCCCACATCGGCAGTGAAGTGATACTCACAAGAAACCGAATAGCTTTGTCTGTGACCTTTTTTTTTACTTAAAGAAAGCAAATTAACAATCAGAATTGTTAACAAGATAAAAAAAAAACTATGGATAAATAAATGAATACAAAAAATAAAAAATGAATATATGAAATACAATATTTTTTACATACATAAACACAAAATAAAACATGTCAACAAGTTGCGTAAAATAAATTAAAAACACAATATAAATAAGGCACTGCACAAAACAAGATATCAAACCAGTATGACTTTAACAACTATATTACAAAAAAAGGGGATCCAACAGAGTTCTCTATTTGTGCTTTTTAATATTGCATTAACTAGAATGACTTACAAATTACTGTACACCAGGGAGTACTGTAATTACCTAACGTTACATTATTATTTTCCATAACAATTTAGCCCCCTCCACAATATTAACCCGACGTTAAAACAGAACTAGCTATTTATTGATTAGGAATTGCCGAATCATGTAACATTAGCTTAATGCTAAAGGTTACTATCACATTCTGTAACAGACAAATAATTTCATGTAGGCTAACGTTACCTACCTGCTACCTCTGTCTTTTTCTCGTTTCTCCTCCTCTTCTTTTCTATTTTTTCTTCCCTGGGCACCTGACAGTTTTGGCCGTTTTGACATCTTGTGTTGATTTTTTTATGTGGTGACGTCCAAAAAGAGTCATGATACGGGAAGGGAGGGGGCGCACTGTGCGGGGGGGCGTAATGTTGTAAGAAATAATATTTCTATTAAATAGGCTTTACTTTGCATTTTAATTAACGTGGGATTATTTTATGTATTTAGAAATAATAGTACCAACTTTTTTATTTTTTTCCTCCAACATTTGTGGCATTGGCGTGGCGCCCCCTGCTGGACGGCACCCTTAGCATTTGCCTATACGGCCTATGCCACGGGCCGGCTCTGACCATAGTCTCTCCTAGGGTCATGAAAGTGAAAATGGGGAGCAAGTAAAATCGATGACTCTCACACTTTCTTATACTGATCATGAGAAGTTCGACATGGCACATCATGGCTAAAACAGTCTGTGAGGATGTGGGGGGGAAAAATTGGTGCCCATGCCCAAGAGAATTAGGCAGTGCTGTAAAATAATGTTAACCACACAAATATTTACACAATTTGGACATTTTTACTTTGGGTTGTACTCACTTTTGTTGCTTGCGATTTAGACATTAAGGCTGTATAAAACATTCCCCCAATTTTTTTATGTGTCTGCGCCAACGCACAAACTCCTCTGAGCCTTCAGTGGACCACGTGTGAGCAACGTCAGACGTTTACATTGTGGCCACACTAGCAACACACCTGTGCCAAACTTGACATCATAACGAGTTAAATGTCTTATTATTATAATCAAATGACAGCAGTCATTTCCATTAAAATATTATCTAATGAAGGTGATTTGGTCCAATTACAATGAAAATGGCAAAAACATCTGGTTTTTCATTAGCTATATACTGGTATTGAATGTCTGGCTGGGGGTCTGCTTGCGAAAGTATGTGTACCCCTTTTAGAGATTACATTTAGTTCCCCTTAAAACATTCACTTGAGGCACAAGGAGATGTGTGCTGTAGCACATGCATAGTTTGAAGATTAAATAACTAACTTTCTATCTGTAAAATACATCATTACACTTTTAATTACAATTTCCGTAATTTAGTAACAGCATTTCATGATTAATATCCATAAATTAAGATTCTTGATAAATAAGAAGAGAATAAGCATACATCCGAGTGGGGAGTGTGGGTGTACAGTACCGTATTTTCTGGACTATAGAGCGCCTCGGGATATAAGCCGCACCCACTGAATTATAAAAGAAAAAAAATATTTTTTCCATATATTAGTCGCACAGGGCTATAACCTGCAGATATATACGTTGCAAAATGAATATTTACACAAAAAGATTTTGGATATGTTTATTCAATTGTTTCAAAATGGTCTGTAACACGGCAGTAAAACAGCTGATCAAACAAATCGTCAAGGACCCACAAGCTGCGGGAGAGTTGCATTGTAAATTCATACAGAATAAATCATGTGTTTATTTTGTTTCGTGTTTTAGTAGGATTTTATTTTGTGCACGGCATAGATTTTCTGTGCGCTGAGGACGCTTGAGCAGTGCGTAATTGCGCAGACACTGTCAGGGTTTGTAGGTGGTGACGAACCCCAAGATGCAGAGACGGCAGGCATTGAACAGGAAAACATGATTTAATTAAACACTATAGCAAAAAAAAAAAAAAAAAGGGTACAAACAAAAGGCGCGCACAAGGCGGAGACCAAACTTGGCTATGAACTTAAATAGCACAAAGGCTAACTGTCGACAAGAAACAAAAACACTTAATGTGACACGAAGGAACTATGACATGAGCGGAGTGAACAAAAGTAGACAGAGCTACAACGAAAAGTATTGTGACAGGTAGTAGTGACAATAATCCAGCGCAGAGTGGAGGAAAAAGCAGGTCTAAATAGCAGCTGGCTCATTGACACCAGGTGTGGCCCGGTGCCAATCAGCCACAGCTGAGGGGAAAAAACACTCAGGGAGACAATCAGGAAATAACCAAAATAAGAGTGCTGACAGGAACTAAAGACAGAAAACAAAGACAAACAGAGGAAAACTAAAACTTGACCAAACTGTCAGGGACAAACCTGACAGACACGCATTTTGGAGGGAACATTGGCTGTGTGACGGGGCAGCACATTTTTACTGTTACGCAAGCTGTACATCAATTACTTTACATTGTATTAAAGTGTCTCGTTAAAAAAGATAACATAGATATTTGGAGCAGTGTGAGGGGTGTAGTCATGTTTTAAGGCCTTTCCTTTGTTTAAAATACTGCATCATTTTGACGTTGGATGGCCATCATCTACCTGTGGCAGTGTTATGTGAGCACAGGTTGTTTTTAGTAGTAGTTGCTCGGGGTGCCTTGTCATTTATGCATAACTATCAAAATATGGATGCTGCACCTGTAAACCTGTTAGTTTATATCATAAAATAGAGTTATTTATTTGATATACTGTATAGTAGTTAAATCTTTAGACTTTCTGTTTCCTTTTCATGTGCTCCCTTGTCTGCTTCCTAATGCTTTGTTATTTTTTAGGTTCTAAACCTGTTCTTAGCTCTGCTTCTGAGCTCATTCAGCGCTGACAACTTGGCAGCAACTGACGAAGACAGCGAGATGAATAACTTGCAGGTGGCTGTGGGTCGAATCCAGCGCGGCATCGCCTTTTTCAAATCTGCTATCCGGCAGTTCCTCCAGAGCCTGTGCTTTGGAGGGGCTGGCAAGGGCTGTAGCATCCCTGATGAGAGCAAACCCCTGGAAGAACGACACAGCAATGGAAAGGGAAACTGCATCACCAATCACACAGCAGTGGAAATTACCAAAGATCCCGGTGGGATGTACAGGACAGCTGAGGGTAACGGGCGACCAGGAGGAGGCCTGATCGTCGGAGTCATGGTTGACGAGGACAGCCCAGAAAAGTACTCTTTAGACAAATGTGACTACATGTCCTTTATTCACAACCCAAGTCTGACAGTCACAGTGCCAATTGCAGTGGGTGAGTCCGACTTTGAGAATCTTAACACGGAGGACATAAGCAGCGATTCATCCGATGTGGAGGGAAGCAAAGAGGTAAGAGAACTGCCGCCTTCTGGTTTGTCTCTTTGGGAATGAATGAATGATGAATGAATGTTTTATAATGTTTTTCAAGTATTCCACCAAAAATCGCAGGGGTTGGTTTCAGTTCAGGCCAATCCATACTGAACCCCTTTCGACCCCTTTTCAGCAGAGTATGTACAGTTTTAGGGGTGTAACAGTACGTCATAATCATGGTTTTGGTACCTATCTTGGTTTTAAGATCAGTTTGGTTTATTTTCGGTACAGTGACGGAACAAACTACTGAACGTAGAAAGTGCTTCATTTTAATCATTTTTAAAATGAAACATTGACTCTCCAATAACTCTCCAAAAAATAATATCCTCAAATTATATGTAGGCGAATTCAACCAATCCTGACAAACGATGCACAGCCTTGAAACTTCCCCGCACATTTTGGCCAATGAACGTCAAACAAACAAACTCAGGGAATCAAAACACACATTTAAACACCGAACACGCAAACACTTAAACTCTCGTGTGCAGGCAGCTGCACAGTCGCCGTCTGCCAGCCCACCGGGGTAGATGGCGGTATCCGCAGGCCCACCGGAGAGGACGGCGGCGCCCGCAGGCCCGCCAGAGAGGATGGCGGCGTCTGCAGGCCGACTGGAGAGGATGGCGGTGACTGCGGCAGACCCATCGAAGTGAGAAGTTGCTGTGCCTTCCCAGCTGCACAGCTACTCATAGCCCCCCCCTAAAGGGACGGATCCAAGACATCCCGAGAGAAGCCAACACAGGACAGGGATGGGTGGGAGGGAGCACGAAAAGAGGCAAAAAAACTGCCTCAATGTGACCATCAGTTTCAAAATCCTGTCAAGCCTCTGGGCCATGGAAATCTCCGCGGGGTCACTCACTGGTTGGATCACTTCTGTCATGGTCAGGTGAGCGTTGCTTGATGCGTGACCCCAAGGATGCAGAATATGGCAGGTGGAATGCAAGTAAAAAACAATGCATTACTTACAAGGAGCATGGAATCAAAACAGAACAAAGCATCGGTCTCAAAAGGAAAAGGAAGAATGATCCAACACTGAAGGAGGGACCCTACTGACACTAAATAGAACTTATTAAACGAGGAACAGGTGTGCAGTCAGGACATGGAACAGAAAGTAAAGGTGCTACAAAACACAGAGACCAAACAGGAAACACTGACAAATCAATATATATATATATATATATATATATATATATATATATATATATATATATATATATATATATATATATATATATATATATATATATATATATATATATATTTATATATATATATATATATATATGTCTTAATTAGATTATCCAAAAAAATAGTGCTCAATACCGTGGTAGAGCGTAATATGTATGTGTGGGAAAAAATCACAAGACTATTTCATCTCTACAGGCCTTTCCCACATATATATATATATATATATATATATATATATATATATATATATATATATATATATATATATATATATTAGGGCTGTCAAAAGTTAATTATAACGAGTGCCGTTATTGAAATTATACATTTCAATAACGGCACTCGTTTTTTTAACAGGCGATTAACACAAACACTTCCTTTTTGACACTCGGGCCGTGCCGTAGCAGGGGGAACTTGGCTGCAGTTCACTTGCTACTGATGAGACACAAGCAAGCTGAAATGGACAAAATAAACCCAACCTTATGGAAATATCAAGTTCAGTTTTTTACATAGTTACTGTACAAGGAACATCACATGTTTACACTAGCACAATTCAGCATATCCTGAAAGAGTAGGAAGAAGCAGCTCTTGTATAATCCTACACCTCCATGTCTGGCAATGTCAATTTGTTGTGTTTAACTTGTTCACATATTACCATTTTCTAATTGAGCAATATAAAAACTGTGATAGTAGAGTTAACAGTTTGTAAATAACTTATTCAGTAATGATAGAATAAATAAAGTAAGACAGGAACTCTGTATATTGGGCAACTAAGTACAAAGTATATGGTAACTAATACCTTGATTAGATAACAATATGGAAAGAATAAAGACAAAATTAAATGGTAAAAAACTGACAACGTGAATAATAAGTATACGAATATACAATATATCTGAATAAACACTGTTAAATAGTGATATATTAATTAAATTAAAGACACTGTGATATAGATTCAAAATTAATATATGACTTAACTTAGGATAAATGATATCAGACACTGTGGTATCTATGAAAAAATAATTCAAGATGAATTATATCAGGCACTGTGACATTGATTCAAAATAATTAATTATTATATCAGACACTGGTATTTATGAAAAAAAAAAGAATTAATTTATGATAGATTATAGCAGACACTGTGTCACGATCAGCTTTCGCTGAAGACCCCAACGCAGAGAATAAATGATACAAATAAAAACAAAAAGGGCTTTCAAAAAAGAACGAAAAAAAGAGTGGATAAACAGAAAACACACACAAAATGTATGGAGAGGAAACAGTTTACACTACACGGCAGCGCCAAAGGAACAAGAAGTGTGAGTGGAGCCAGGGCAGAGGAGATGAACACGACTGGAAGGGTGAACTATCAAGAATCCACTGGCGCTGAGTGAATGGACGAGGGAGCTTAAGTTGTCAGGAGGTAATGAGTAACAAGGGTGCGCAAAGGTGGCTCCGCCCTGTGACCTAAAAACCAGGCACTGCAACAAAAAGAAGACGGACGGCAGAATGACACACTGGTTTTCATTAAATAATTCATGAATTCAGGGTAAATTATATCAAGACACTTTGGTATATATTAAATAATGATTAATCAATTAATTCAGGATAAATGATACCAGGCACTGTAGTATTCATAAAAATATATACATTAATTCAGAATAAAATAGATAAAACACTGTGGTAATTATTACATAATGTTTAATCAATTAATTAAGGATTAATGCTATCAGGCACTGTGATATTCATGAAAAAGTAATTAATATATTAATTCTGGATAAAAAATATCAAACACTATAGCATTTATGAATAATGATTAATTAATTAATTCAGGATAAATAATATATATGTACACTGTAGTATTCATGAAAATATAATTAATCTATTACTACATGATAAATTATAGATAAATGATCTCAGACACTGTTGTATTTAGGGAATGATTATACAGAATTAATATATAATCAAAAATATCAGGCATCATGTTTCTCATCATTCAGTTTCTTGTATGTACTCTCTTAAAAGTAACTTAGATAGTGGGTCAATGCAACCTTTTTAAGCATGTTAACAAAATAAATTATTACCAAGTGTAAAATACTGTGATGCAGTTAAATTTGAAATGTGTCCCATCTAAATAACATGACTACTACGGTTTACATTAACAACGCATTATTTAGAAAAAATTAATTATATTGCTTATGTCTAAAAGACCCCCACAGATAAAGTGATTCACTTTGAGGGAGCCCCCATTTTTCCTATGTAACGCCAAGTTTGTTCTTAAAGGGGAACTGCACTTTTTGGGGGGAATTTTGCCCATCATTCACAATTATTCATGAGACAAGAACATATGTGTATTTCTCTGTAAAAAAAACATCCCTCAACGTTTTATATACAGTTCATGCAGTAAGTATACAGTATATGTAATGCAGTAACAGGCACATTCATTATGCCACATATAATGTGCCGTATTTTGGTAATTTTAAGTATTGCAGAAATATTTGTAGCATTGATTTTACAGGGCACATCGCAATATTTGTTATTTCTTCAACAACAATTACTACTAATCGTGGCAGACCTAATAAGACCCAACGACAACTACTTTGGTAGAAATTATGTTTGGTCCCTAATTTTATATTTTGAGCATAAATATACAAAGGATGAGCTACAAGTTTTAAAAGCTGAGTTATAAGCAGATCCAACTCTAGTGAAACATTAAGCATCATGTAGCAGTATTACTAAGTGCTAAACTACAAACACAAAGTACGAACATTAATAAAACAGTCACACCCTGTACAATGTCTTTTGGTTCTAAATTGAATTTCGAAGTTGTCTAACTTCTGTGCTTATGGCCACAACATTCTATCAATCAATCAATCAAAGCCCTTAATCACAAATGTCTCAAACGACATCCTCAGCTCAGATCCTACCTCAGGGCAAAAAAACACTCCACCCAATGGGTATAACGAGAAACCTTGGAAGGGACCACAGATGTACACCCCTGCTACTCCCCCAGCAGAGGATCCTTTTGCAAGTAGACACGTCGGGGCGCAGAGACGTCACCGACTGATGCATAAGGAGTGGTCACCCCTGGAACAGCTCGCGCCTCCTCAGTGGTACTGATCCGTGGTCACCTGATAACCCCTCCATGCAGGATAGGCGGGCAAAGCAGACAAGAGAGACAGTAGATCAACTGGTCTAAAAAAAAAGGGGTCTATTTAAAGGCTAGAGTATACGAATTAGTTTTAAGATGGGACTTAAATGCTTCTACTGAGGTAGCATTTGTAACTGTTACCGGGAGGGCATTCCAGAGTACTGGAGCCTGAATAGAAAACGCTCTAAAGCCCGCAGACTTTTTTTGGGCTCTGGGAATCACTAATAAGCCAGAGTTCTTTGAACGCAGACTGGGACAAATGGTACAATACAATCAGCAAGATAGGATGGAGCTAGGCCATTTAGTATTTAATACGTAAGTAGTAAAACCTTAAAGTCGCATCTTAAGGGCACAGGAAGCCAGTGCAGGTGAGCCAATGTAGGCATTAATATGATCAAAAGTTCTTGTTCTTGTCAAAAGTCTACCAGCCGCATTTTGTACCAACTGTAATATTTTAATGCTAGACATAGGGAGACCCGAAAATAACACGTTACAGTAATCGAGACGAGACGTAACGAACACATGAATAATGATCTCAGCGTCGGTGGTGGACAAAAGGGGACGGATTTTAGCGATATTACGGTGATGAAAGAGGGCAGTTTTGGTAACACTCTTGATGTGTGACTCAAACCAGAGAGTTGGGTCGTGGATAATAGCGAGATTCTTTACTGATTCGCTTTGTGTAGTTGTTTGGCTGTCAAATGTTAAGGTGGTATTATTAAATAGGTGCCGGTGTCTAGCAGGACCGATAATCAGCATTTCCGTTTTCTTAGTGTTAAGATGCAAAAAGTTAGTGGACACCCTTTTTTTTTTTTATTTAGACACGCCTCCAGGTGACTACAATCTGGCATGTTGGTCAGCTTTAGGGGCATGTAGAGTTGGGTGTCATCAGAAGAATCAGAATCAGAAGTACTTTATTAATCCCCGAGGGGAAATTGAGATTTTCAGCACAATCCCTTTCAAGATCAGATAAATATTACAGGGAGACAGAAAAAGGATCACTGACGGGTCTGCCAACTTCTAGCATAAGAGTGAAAGCTGACACCGTATTTGAGTATGATGTCACCTAGCGGCAGCATGGAGATTCTGAAGAGTGCAGGGCCAAGAACCGAACCATGTGGAACTCCGCACGTTACCTTAACGTACTCCGAGGTCACATTATGGGAGACGCACTGCATCCTTCTACAACATTCTACTACTGTATCTACGAAAAATGTACTAAACCGACACACTTACCGATCCATGATGATGGCGTACCATTACATCCCCTATTTTAGGTATCAGAGTTTGATTGAGTTGCAAATATGCAAAATACTGACAATTTTTTGTCTTTTTACCGTATGTAGCATATTATATGCAAGAAAAGTCCTAACTAAATTGTGAGCAACTGAGTGACTGTGGCTTTTGGTGCACATTTAAAAATTGTTTAACCCCTTTTGTTTAACTTATTGCAGCCATGTCACAGACGCTCTCAAGGTTTTCAGTGAGAGGAGACTTGTAAGAGCACTTTATTGCATCACAGCATTAACCATGAGGACTGCCAATATCATTTACAAACAGATATGTTTTTTTAAATGGATTGCCCATTCTGTCTTCTTTGCCTGGTCTTGCCACACACCCCCACCCACTTTGCTTTATCCCTGCCCTGTTCCCCATACAGCAGCACACTACATGCTGTATTTGTTTTAGTTTCTCTTTACGCTTCCCCTTTTCATAATTGATCCCCACACATCAAGATGCATTGCAGTTCACAGTTATATGAACGAGCAAAGCCACTGTTTTTTACCATTAGTATGGGATCTCATCCTGCATAAGCTTGACATCTATTGGTTGGTTTTAAACTGGGACTTGATCTGCATCTAACTGTAATTGTAATATACAGAGTGAGCTTAAAGTCTGAACATATAATATACACACGCAATATGTCCTGCATTATACCAAAAAGGTCTAGGTGTAATTTAATTATTAATTAATTAATAAAAATACATGCTAAATAAAACAATTTGAAAACATTTATGGATATATATATATATATAAAAAATACAATATACATATATATATATATATATATATATATATAGATGACAGAAGTTTTTCCTGGTATCTGCTGTGGCCATCCACCCAGCTTCGGGGTTACTGTACCCAGTTCCCCGATCACTACTGGCACCACTGTTGCCTTTACATTCCACATTTTCTCTAGCTCTTCCTGCAGCCCTTGGTATTTCCCCACCTGTTCCTGTTCCTTTTGCTCTCACTCTGGATTGATGGATTGGATCTATCACAATCTTCTGGTGTTCATCCACCACCACTATGTCATACTGGTTGGGTATCACCGGTTTGTTAGTCTGAATCTGAAAGTCCCACAGGATCTTGGCCTGATTTCCATCTTGACTCTGGGACCTACAGTCCATATTTGGTACAGATGTTCTGGCACACAATGTCTGCTACCTGGTTGTAGCCTTCCCTTTATGCCATCATCATAGCCCGGCCTCTATTGATTTGTTTTTAGGACCTGTTCTTGGGCTACTGTAGTGGATTGTCCGAAGCTTAAGCAGGCAACAAAAGTAGTTTAGTACAACAAATTTATTTACCCATTATCAGAAGTGCAGGTTGAATTGAGTTGTCCGTGCAAGCAGACAAAATGTACTCCAGAGCACACAAGACACACACAAGCCAAAATCACTCTCGAGTCCCGGTCTTCTGCCATTTTTTATATGTCTCTTGTGCGTCACTGTATTTTATCTCGTGCGTCACTGTTTTGTTTTGTCTGTTCCAAAACAACCTCGTATCTCTTAGTCATATTTGGAAAATTTAAACATTCTGTAGACAGGTTGGCATAACTCCATATTCACCTTTGTCCCACAACTGGTCTATTCAATGGCACAAAATAGAAGAGAATTGAAAATGAGCAGACATTCTTAATAGACAAGAAATATAGGTCAAAAGGTCAGAAATTCTACGACACTACCATGATTAGTTCCTTTGTGCTTTCTATCAGTCCAGCCTTTTCCAGCTACTGGTATGTTTTCGTGATGTCAGCCACTTCTTCCATTTGTCGGTGGTACATGCCATGCAGGGGCTTTTATCCCTATGACAGCCAGTCTGGCTACTCCTCCTTACTGGGCTTCTGTTGCCTGAGGCATTCACTTAGCAGGTCATCCCTAGGCGCAAAATTCATAATCAATTTCTGGAGGCCTGTCGTTTCCTTCTAGATAGTGCCTGTGAAGCTCACCAGTCATCGCCCCCCTTCTCTTTGCTTGTTGTATAGCCTGAGCATGCTGGACTTGGGGTTGAACCCTCTATCCATTGTAGGTATTTGACTGTGACTAAACACAGACCTGCCTCCTCCTGCTATTGGCTTGTGGGGTTTCCCCGGGTATTTTTGGCTGTGCTATGCGTCTGTTACGTTGCACTAATGTAATTGTCAATGTCGTTGTGTAGCCTTGTGAGGTGAATCAGGAAGTCAATGTCACACTGTTTCTTGGTAGACATCTTAATGTCATCCGAGTAGAGAAGGTTATTGTTCTACTTTGAAACTGTTACCAAAGCTAGGGTTGTGCAGAACAGTAGCATCTCCTTGGATTATGCGGCACCTGTACAACTGGCTTTGTGTTGGCCTCCAAAGGTGTCTTTCACAGCCTTGTTGCATTAAAAAGATGTATTTATTTATACACATACGAATTATGTTTCTTTATCATATAAAGTTTATTTATTATATACAATTGATTTTTTTTTCTCCTAAGAGTCATCGCCCTCTGCAGCAGATATTTGTTTGTGGCCTATTTCTTTTGTCAGCGTTACACATTGCAGACAAAAATAGCCCTGTTATGCATGTCCACAAATGTCCATTGCAGAGAATACTGGCTCTCAGAACAGTATTATATGCATTTTTGCATATGTGTCCAGACTTAAAGAGCACCCTGTATCACAGAGGTTGTAGGGTTTTAAAATGTGATATGAGCAAATATTCATGTTCTATCACTTAAAATGAGAACTTGTTTAGTTAAAAAAAATATTGCAGGTTTTATTTACTTGAATCAGTAATCTTATGCAATAACAATCTTTTTGAATATTACATTGTTTTTTCTGCTTATATAACTGCAAGGTAGACTCAATTGTAACATAATGTAGCATTACATACCAGCCAAATATGGTTCTACTAAGGATGGGTACCGAATCCAGTACTTTTTTTGGCATCAACCGAATCCCGCCGGTCCTACTGGGCACTGATTCACGTAAAATCCAAAGGTGGCAGGTTACCTGAGTTGCACGTGACATCACGACCGGTTACTGACTCAGCCGGCCTGCTCTTTGCACTTCAGCACTTGGCTGTCACTCTAGCAGCACTGAGAGCTGACTCAGCCAAACTACCTTGAGGTAATTTGGCTGTTGTTGGCAATTTCCAATGCCAAGAAAGAAATGCACTCTACAAAACGCTGCAACCTAAGTTAAGTAAGGTTCCACTTTTCCAAAAATGTGCCAGCTTGATTCTAATATACATTAGCTTTGTTATTGACATGCTACTGATTAGCATAAGCGAGTTTACATGGCGATTTCAACACCTTCAAATGTATTCACAAAAACTACAACTAAGCTGCACGTTATAATCAAACAGCTGGTGCTTAATAAGTACAATACTTACACTATTAACACTTTGTAGGGCGCAACAAAAAATTTGATTCAGCAAAGACTGAACTGACGAGCCAACACACCAACTATACCCTACTGCCATTTAACGTCTTTGATTTTTGAATTGCAACTTATTGTCATAATTGCAAATGAGACTCAGAAATGTCATCATAAAACAAGATACTGTATAACAACTGGACAGCAGTTAGCATAATCAGCTCATTTTTAAATGTTGCAATAAAAATTAATTTTTATTATCAAAAACAATTAAAATGTATTAAGACATATAATAATAGCGAAAATTGGTACTGTCGAGTACCGGTATCGATTAATTGGTACCATATCAATTCATATGTGAACGGTACCCATCCCGAGTTGCTACAGATACGATTCTATCAGTGTATCACCTATTGTCAATAACCCTCAAACAGTAGGTACACAGAGTACCAAGGTAAATAAAGGCATCATCCTTCCAGAGACCAATGCACTCGTGAGAAGCATGCCTCCATCATTCCCATGCCGTATTAGCTCAGTCCCATGGCAATCAGGGCTGCTGCACTGTCTAGGATGACATGTTTCCAAACTTTACACACCAGACAGAAACTCACTTGCATGTAATGCTTGGTCATTTCTATGCAAAAAAAGAATCCTGCCTAGCACGACTGACCCATCCAACATTTTCTAGATGCTAATGTCTATTTCCTTTCAGTAGAAAGTGAGCTTGAACATGTTCTATACAGTACCAGTCCTATGTTTACGTACTTATCATGGGCTTGAATGTCTCATTTGGATCCTATTTTATATATTTGAATGGTTCTTCATTGATTTTTTTAAACAATATTGGGTGACACCTTTTGAATTGATGTAGGGTTTTCTCTATGGAAATAGACAGGGTCAGAATTATACAATACATACATTACACTCTACAGTCCAAGGAACAAACATCTAAAAAGGAGAATTGTATATTTACACAAATTGGGAAAGTCTTGGAGACAGCAATTTAAACAACTGTACACATACAGAAGTACAAGTTATTTGGATATGTCACCACGTTTCCAGGTCTGGAAGAAGACTCATGATGTCACTCTTAGATGAATGAACATTAGTTAAGAGTCTCAGAAACCACATGCTCAAACTTGCCATGAATTGAAAACTGCTGGAAAACCAGCACCATATCCACAATGAAGCTAGTTTTACATTGGAGCATCAACTGTAGACTGCACAAAGTAGTTGGAATCCTGAAGAAGGACTATCCCAGAGTTTTTTCCAACTTTATCTCAAATCAACAAGACGGCAACAACTTGGAAACAATCGGGCGTTCCAACCGGACAGTGATCTCACACACACATAAATGGTTTTGGAATGAATGAAGCAGGCTAACATTAATCTTCTGCAACAGCCTTCTCAAAGAAAAGGCCTTGTCCTCAACCCCATACAACATTTTTAGAGACCCTGCTTAAAAAACAACCAATTTAAATTAACTTAAATGGACATTTAACCGAGACTTAGTCAGTATGTGTCTGCCCAATTCTTGTGCATGAAAATCATTGAAGATATACATTTACAAGCATTTGACCCTACAAAAAATGGTTCAAGCCGTTGAGGGCCCAACAATTATAAGACAGTTCCTGTAATGAGTGAACGCCTGACTGGAACTGTAAATACAGAAAACACTCAACCACATGCTGTCTTATAAACAGTGCACAGTACTGGACTTTGCTGGTAAACTAATGTGGTCATCATTTGACTTCAACACAAACAGAAAAAGCTCAAAGACAGATTTTAAGGAATGGAAATTATGTGTTTTCATGTCACTGAGACAGAACTTGGAGGTTTGGATTATTGCACCAAACTAAATACAATTAATTTACTTCATTTCTCAGTAGACCTGAAAATACTACATACTGTATGTTCTGCTTGGTACAATTTCAGGCTTGGGTTTATGATGCACTGGAATATTGCATGCCGTCTACCTCAAAGTGAGGTCACATCAAACGTACCCACAGTTTCATGACTTTAATGTTCAACTCCCCATGCCATGTGTTGCTATATGATATGATGTTAGCCTCAGGTAAAAGTCATAGCAAAGCCTGTAGGTACATTTGATCAATGCTGCATGTGATGACAATGGAAAGGGTGTTAATAGAGTACATCTCTATTATGACACCGCCTCGTCCAACAGTAATGACCACCTCAGAATGTTTGCTCCCGGAACCACCGTCTAACTCTGTGCCCCCCTTCCTCGTGCAGAAGCTTGATGTAGAGCCCAAACCTCTCAGTTCTTCAGAAGGCAGCACCGTGGATATTGGTCCCCCAGGAGACGGGGTTGATTCAGTGGAATTAGAGCCAGAAGAGTCCCTGGACCCAGAGGCCTGTTTCACTGAGGGTGAGATGGCTACAAGTGTGATAGATGTCAAGGAAAAAGTGGGACAGAAGTGCTGGTGCTCAGCCCTGGTCTAGTAAAGTCATAGCTGAGTGACAGTGAATAGAAATGCTCATCAGGTTAGAAAGAAAATGGAGCTTGTGAGTGTAATTTAACAAGGCATTCTGTCTTACATGGCACAATTTATAACCTGCAAATATCCTCTTTAGTTTGAAGTGAGGATGGAATTCACAAATTTTGTTGCTACATTTTACGAGCAAAGTTATTTGGCAAATTATGGGTTTGAACTTTTGACCAATTTATTCGGTAGATACAAATAGATCACCTATAAAGATCCCATTTTATACGAAATGGCATTTTGCACAAAAATGTGTGTATGACACCACGACCAAACGAAGGCAGTGGTTTATCACTGCATACTCTGGTGCAATACTGTTAACAAATATTTAACAGATACATTTTAACCCATATAAACCTAAACCCCTTTTTGATTTAAGGGAAATTGTTTGACCAAAATACTGTAATTCATGATAGAGATTTGTGTGTGCTTATGCATGTGTGTTACCTACGTATATGTTTTATGTATGTACAGTATATATATATATATATATATATATATATATATATATATATATATATATATATATATATATATATATATATATATATATATATATATATATATATATATATGTACTTGACACCTTTGCGTGTAGTATTTGAATTGAATGAAAGAACATATTGATTGCAAATCCTCAATACAGTGACATTCATTTAGTGTCACGTCAGCCTTGTCATTGCGTTTATAAGGCTTATAGGCCGATAGCAATATTTGTACTAATATTATTACTTGTTTTCCATGACTTATTTGAATACATTTTGTGAGAACAGTTGAATTGCAATATTTGACACCCTATTGAAACGATAAAATTGCTAAAATTAGCTTTATTGGCAAGAAATTAACTTTTGGAAATGAGCTACTCTACCTAACTCGCTGCAATTTTAAGGAATATCTTGTGATAGTCACATCAGTGTCACATAACAACCACTCCTAATTGTTTCATATATGTCACTTAGGGACTTGATTAAGACAATTCAAGTACAAAACCGTATAGACACATTTAAACACTTTTAACGTGTTGGTGCCAAGGGTTGTTACGGGTTAGCAGAGTTTTTAATGCCAGATGATCAATACACACCAACTGGGAGATAAGCGGTGGGATAAATTGTGGTCTCTTACAGCCATGTACTTCATTAATTTCAGTGCTCTATTTATTGTTATTTCCCTAAATGTTATCGACAATTGCAGGATGTGTACGCAGATTCCAGTGCTGCCAGGTCAACGAGGAAGGAGACAGGTTTAAGAGCTGGTGGACTCTCAGAAAAACCTGTTTTATCATAGTGGAGCACAACTGGTTTGAATCTTTTATCATATTCATGATCCTTCTCAGTAGTGGAGCACTGGTAAGTTTGTGTTGTATTAGAAGTAAAGCACATACAGTATATGCATGCATCAGTTGTGGAGCTTATAGTAAATACATACCGTATTTTTCGGAGTATAAGTCGCTCCGGAGTATAAGTCGCACTGGCCGAAAATGCATAATAAAGAAGGAAAAAAACATATATAAGTCGCACTGGAGTATAAGTCGCATTTTTGGGTGAAATTTATTTGATAAAACCCAACACCAAGAATAGACATTTGAAAGGCAATTTAAAATAAATAAAGAATAGTGAACAACAGGCTGAATAAGTGTACGGTATATGACGCATAAATAACCAACTGAGAATGTGCCTGGTATGTTAACGTAACATATTATGGTTAGAGTCATTCAAATAACTATAACCTATAGAACATGCTATACGTTCACCAAACAATCTGTCACTCCTAATCGCTAAATCCGATGAAATCTTATACGTCTAGTCTCTTACGTGAATGAGCTAAATAATATTATTTGATATTTTACAGTAACGTGTTAATAATTTCACACATAAGTCGCTCCTGAGTATAAGTCGCACCCCCGGCCAAACTATGAAAAAAACTGCGACTTATAGTCCGAAAAATATGGTACTTTATGGTCCTTTTATACTCACATTAAGTAAATGTTTCTATTTTCTAAATTTCCTTGTCATTGGGTTGGTACACTGAAATGTGCGGCTTGTGTCGATGTACAGCAGATGCATGTAAAATATGCAATATAAAAATATGTAAATATTGATTATGTACAAATGCAGATTACTTGCATGATTTATTTTGATCGCACATGCTTGCCAACAAGCAACAAACTACCTTTTGTATTGGGAACAAATGCTCATTTCACTCAATGAAATACAAGTTATTTATAACCTCTATTCCATGTTATTTATGTGTATCTTTTTCTGTTAATTACCATACAAGTTGTGTACTGTTCACATGTTTATAGAGTATACACTTAAAAAATCAAGATGAAGGTTTAAATACTTATTTTCACCTCTGTAGGTGCAGATTCTACCTAGAAGAGACATAAGTTATACAGTATATATTCAAATCATTTGGCCACATAATGAAGCTTGTTTTACATGCAATTGGAAATAATCCAAGCTATTCCTTTTATCATTCAAGTAATGAATTTGATTAGTGTTGATTTCTAGTTTTTGCACTCTCTGATCCTGAATTTCCCCAGTTCTTTTGTTGTGCACAATCAACCTGCCTAAGCCTACAGCCATACTAAAAACCATGACATTAACCAGTGCAAACTTGTCTTATTCCCACTTCTATGCATCATAATGTACTTATTTTATGGATTCTGCTCAGGCCTTTGAGGACATATACATTGAACAGAGGAGGACTATTAAAACGATGCTTGAGTATGCAGACAAAGTCTTCACCTATATCTTCATCCTGGAGATGCTGTTGAAGTGGGTGGCCTACGGCTTTGTCAAGTATTTCACCAATGCGTGGTGCTGGCTTGACTTCCTCATTGTTGATGTATGTACACTATTGACCATATGCATGAATTATGTTAGAATAATCCCTTGTGTTGGGTAGTTATGTAGAGCAATGATTTAACCCATAAAAAGTTAACGCCTAAGAGATCAATGATTTAATGCAAATGATAAATTTAGTATAATCTTTGTCGCCTTTTGTATTTCACATGCTCATCTCATATCCTGTGTTCTCCCAGGTGTCTCTGATCAGCCTTGTGGCCAATGCTCTGGGCTATTCTGAGCTTACTGCCATCAAGTCTTTAAGGACACTGCGAGCCCTACGACCACTGCGAGCCTTGTCTAGATTTGAGGGCATGAGGGTAAGTAAACATCTTTTTAATCCACACTTGTTACAGGAATGTCGGTTAAGTTTAACATTTGGCAGTTCATGTTCATAAGTTGTCCTTAACTAGTCATTTTAAAGCAATGTAATTTATGACGTACAAATCATTTAAAAATGTAAATATGAAAATGCATGAAAATAATCTTGTCCTTCTAGTTCAATTATGTACTTCCTCTATCTGTATGTTTCTTTTCGCATTGTGTTGTAATGTATTGCAGATGTTGCTTTTTGACACTGCCTGTTTGGTGCTTGTAAATGTGACCTGTAATCTTTTTTCTTTGATGTTTGTCTTTTTTTCATTTGCAGTCAGACAAAATGTTGTGACTTCATCCTGCCTCTTAAGGTTTATTTCTGCTTTGCTTTTATTCCCTATGAAATTGCAAACTTTATTCACTATACCCTTTGCCTTGTTGAATGTCCTTGGAACCCGTTTAAGTTGACTCTGTTTATGTCGACAACCTGTATAAGTGAACCAAATCATCAAGTCCTGAAGCTTCATTTCAAAAGCTGTGCGTGGAATTCTGACCAAAAAATTATGTTTGGCAGAAACCCCAATTATTATTAAAATATTTAGACTTATATAATCTGGAGCACACACATCTTCTCACAATTTAGAGTAAAAGTGTGCATACATACCTCCCTCTCCACGCCTGATTTGACCAAAAAAGGTCAATGCCAAGTGACGTATTTCCCCAAGCAAAGCGGAGTCATGGTTCGCCGTGCAGAACTTGAAATGTGGTCTGACATCAAAGTATACATTTTCATTTGTATGAAAATGCACAAATGTTGTTTCGATTTTTTAACTATGACAGAACATTTTGGATGAAAGTGAGTGTAGTAAAACTTCAGTTTGAATGGTTAATTCAAAGGTGGGTATAAAGACACAGGTGTACTTATAAGGGGTCATTCTATGATTTTTTTTCTACTTTTAACACACTTTCTTGTGGTCTACATAACATGTATTGGTTGTTATTAGATCAGAATGTTGCATAGATTATGTTTTCCAGACCATCTCTTCAGGATACAATGTTTTGTGGGCAGTCTAATATACTTGCCTCCACCTTGACTGCGTCTTCTCCCCATCAGCTGTGTTGTTGTTTTTAGCACTTCCATATCGAGTCTACTCACAGATATAAGTTAGAACTATACGCTACTTAGCATTAGCAACGGCAACGGTGGAGGATGCATGTGCATGTACGAACCAGTCTGCACCACAACAAGAGGATGGAGAAAAAAAAGGAACTTATTGACTACAACTTAGGACCACAATGGCGGACTTGCTCAAAGCTCTTTGGGTAAATCTCTACCATATATGGGGATATCCCCTGACATCATATGTCGGAAAAACATCACAAATTGGGCAAATTCCAAATGGCTCGTTTGGATGAAGTATGAAGGAAGGCAAGATTGTTTTATAAATGTATACGCCATGCCTCCAAGGTTTGATTTCACATTTTCAGGACTTATGCGGATATCAAATACACAAAACAGGTACCAATAGGTAAGAAAAGTTGGTTTTGCATAAAAGATTGTCGCCGTTGTAAATGCAATGATGATGATTGGCTGGGTAGGTGAATCATGCCCTGCTCATGCTGTCTCACTGCACGCTCTGACTGACACATAACAAGCACGCGATAATTGCGACGCATCGTAGCCAGAGAAATTTAAAGGTAGCGTTCTCAAACTGTTAGTACCAGCACTACTTTTCGCTCATTGAAATTAAAGGCAAGAATGTTTATGTAACATCCACGAAAATAGCGTCAGCCTCTAGCAACTCGAATCGCATCTCACATCAAGACATGCCAACATGACACTTGTTGCTGCTGGTTACCCAAGCCCTAGGCCAAATGCTGCGAATTGTTTAAATTTATCACATTTTGGAATTCGGATTAATCACAGGTGATTACTCGCTTGCTTGATTAAAATTAGCTTAAGAAAACACCCCAATGTGTACACAAATGCTATTTTAATGTCAGATTGTCATTCAGGAACGTTTTTAAACGTTTTACTTGAATGCACGTCATTAATTTGCACAAAAATTGCTAACGGTTTTATCTTAAGTTCTTTCAGGATGTATTTTAGTATACAGGTGCAGATCATTTCACTACTTAAAGGCCAAATGTTCCTTTATGTCTCTTTACCTAAGTTTACATTTTTGAATTCCGTATTGGATTTCGTACCTGCAATATTTAATGTTGATTTACAAAATATTTATCTTTTATATCATATTGTACACTGCAATTTACTGAGTTCAGATACATGCCAAATGTTGTAAAATACTGAGTTTTTGTTCTTCAATCAGTTACAGTAGTACAAACATCTTTGACATTAAAGATGTTATCGAACATAATAGCGTATAAAATAACGGAATGAAAAATAACGCAATAGTTACTTTGCTGAGTAACTAATTACTCTTAGAATGAGGTACCGTATTTTTCGGACTATAAGTCGCAGTTTTTTTCATAGTTTGGGTGCGACTTATACTCAGGAGCGACTTATGTGTGAAATTATTAACACATTACCGTAAAATATCAAATAATATTATTTAGCTCATTCACGTAAGAGACTAGACATACGGTATAAGATTTCATCGGATTTAGCGATTAGGAGTGACAGATTGTTTGGTAAACGTATAGCATGTTCTATATGTTATAGTTATTTGAATGACTCTTACCATAATATGTTACATTAACATACCAGGCACGTTCTCAGTTGGTTATTTATGCCTCATATAACATACACTTATTCAGCCTGTTGTTCACTATTCTTGATTTATTTTAAATTGCCTTTCTTTTCTTGGTGTTGGGTTTTATCAAATACATTTCCCCAAAAAATGCGACTTATACTCCAGTGCGACTTATATATGTTTTTTTCCTTCTTTATTGTGCATTTTCGGCCGGAGCGACTTATACTCCGAAAAATATGGTAACTGAGTTACTAACTCAATCACTTTTTGGGGGAAGTCATTTGTAACTGTAACCAATTACTTTTTTAAGGGACGATGACCAACACTGTAAATAACAAACTCAAAACAACAACAACGACAAGCTAAACTGTCCTGCATGCGCTGCTCTGCCAACACGTGCACACTCACAAAAGTCACTTTGGTGCCCTCACAAACGATCAGAAATTACAAAAATCCATAACTTTAACAACCATATTGCTACAATAATAAACATTTTAAAAAAGTAAAATCCACATACAGTACAATAACATCGGCAAAAGAACAGCTCACGAGAGGAGACAAAAAGGAGCAGGCGGAGGTAGAGAAGGGAGGGGACAGGGGTAGCGGCCGTGCGTGTGTGTGAATGTTCTCCTCTGTTGGAAGAGGCGCTGCTGAATGAGATGTAGTGCCTTTTCCTCTGCTTTGATATAAGTCCTTTTTGGCATTTTTTACAGAAAAGTCAGTTCTCATCACAATGAAAAACTTGCTGTGGTACAAAGCTTCCTCAATTTTTTCAATACGGGCAAGCACAAATTAGCTGCGAGCGGTACACAAAATGAATGAATGAAACGTTCACTCACACATACATGGTTTGCACACAAGGGGCATACTTGGCTCAGTTCGGAAACCAAAAACCGTTCGCAATGAGATGGGTTCGTAAATTGAGGTTCCACTGTACTAACAAGAAATGAGAGTCCATCTATCAACATCATGCATCATTTCAACAAATGTTGTTAGTGGCCGTCATGCGGAGTAAAAAATACTATTCCAGAATGCAAAATAAGTGGACCCTGGCTGCTCTAAAGTTAAAGTACCAATGATTGTCACACACACTAGGTGTGGTGAGATTATCCTTTGCATTTGACCCATCACCCTCACCCTCTGGGAGGTGAGGGGAGCAGTGAGCAGTAGCGGCGGCCGCGCCCTTTATACAGATTGCGTCTAAAGCCAAGTTTTCTAGCATTACTTTTTACTGAAATTTTTGTGGCCGCTATAGACAGACATACGTTCTTCACTTATATGTTAAAGAGCAATTCCAATAAACCATATTACATTTGATTGACAAATTATATCTGCCAGTGTTTTGTAAAATTGTATCACACTCTACAAATGTTTTTTATGTCAATAACGACGTGACGGAAAGTGCAATAAGTGATGAAGCATCTAAACACAAAAGAAAGGATTAGTAGTGTTTTCTTTATTGATAAAGTTGTTCCCTTTCATGCATGTAGGATCAAAATCTATTTCTAACACATTAATTCACTTCACCAGTTAACATGTGCGTGTTGCCTGCCATGTCTACAAAAAGCGCATACTGCAGTTACTATGTCTGCAGACTGGTGTGCACATTCTCACGCCTGGTTGTGTTTTTATTAGGGCTGTCAATATTAACGCATGTGATTAATAAAAAAAAATTAATTACATTGCATTTGTGTCCAAATATTGCGGTATTTTCTGAAGCAAATTTTAAATATGCAAGCGAGTACAAACCTGTGATTAATCATAATTAACTACAGCTCAAGAGAGTGATTAATGTGATTTAAAAAATAGAAACAGAAACAAAGAATATTTTTTCTTTAACGGTAGACTTCTCAGCTGTACTTTCATCCTCCTTTCCGGAACTAACAAAATGCACCCATTTAAATTTTGCACAAATAGATGAAAACCTTGTCAACAAACTCCCGCTGGAAGAAAAATATTTTATTTAAATGTGTATATATATATATATATATATATATATATATATATATATATATATATATATATATATATATATATATAATTAATCACGAATAACTGCATTGTATACGAAAAACCCAATAATGAATTCAAAAGTAGTGTGTAGTGCACCTTTATTGGAATATTCTCCCATATGAACAAAAGCGACAAAACATTTGTTGTGCAAACACAATTTAAATCAGTACTTGTTAAACAGTAGCAGTTAAATAGCATATTTTATGGAAATCAACTCAAAAAATATAAATACAAACATTCCAGCTTATTGCCACTGCATGGGTATTTAAGTTATCCTATTTGTTATGGAAAATAAATATAATCTACATACAAATCCCTGAGCCACAATCATAACATCCGAACAGGCAATTTCTGAGGTAACAGCAGTAACATTTTATTTTATCAGGGAGAAAGAAAAGAAAGGGTGAAGCACAAAACACTTCACTGCTGGGATTTCCTTTACAGGGGACTAGAATGTAAAGTCCATGTTAATAATGGAGTTCCTTCAGAGAATCTCACTCAACTCGGTGCAGTTTGTTCATTCTTAGAACTCGACGGCCATTCATTTTAAATGTACTGCCCTATGAATTAAAGTGCCATTCCGTTTCTTGGGCACCACCATCACCCAGGACCTCAAGTGGGAGCTGACCATTAGCTCCTTCATCAAGAAGGCCCAGCAGAGGATGTACTTCCTGCGGCAGCTGAGGAAACTTAAGGTGCCGACAGAGATGCTGGTGCAGTTTTACTCAGCCATCATAGAGTCCATCCTGACCTCCTCCATCACAGTGTGGTTCCCCGGCGCCACAGTCCAGGATAAGAATAGACTGCAGCGCATCGTACGTGCTGCTGAGAAGGTGATTGGCTGCAAGCTCCCATCCCTCCAAGACTTGTTCTCCTCCAGGACCAGGAGGCGTGTGGGTCGGATCACAGCTGACTCTTCTCACCCTGGACACACACTATTCTCCCCTCTCCCCTCAGGCAGGAGACTACGCTCCATCCAGACCCACACCTCCCGCCACCTGAACAGTTTTTTCCCCTCGGCCATCAGGCAAATGAACAATAACTCCTAACAGTAGCTCCTTGAATTCCTTGAATCCCTTCTAAGTCTATCTGATAGCTCAGTCACAGCTCTTTTTTATACCAAATATGTGTTATATGTGTTTTATGTCGCACGTTTGCACCAAGAAAAATTCCTAGTTTGTGAACCCGTTCTCAAACAATGGCAATAAAACGATTCTGATTCTGATTCTGATTCTGATTAACATTTACTGTGCAAACACACTTTTAACAGCATTTTTAAACAGTTAGCAGTTAAACAAAATATTTGTAAATCTTCAGCCTCAGCTTCAACAATGTTATCAAAGCAAATACAAAATTAAAGCTTATTGCCACTACCTGGGCATTAATGTTATACTGTTCCTTATGAAAAATAAAACAAAGTCCTGAGCCACAATCACAACAATTCTACAGGCAATTTCTGAGGTAACAACAGAAAAGTTTTACGGTCATCATGAAGCAGCATAACCAGTCTATATTCAGTACCAAATGTCCCTATTAGAGAGAGGTGACGCTCAAAAAAATTCACTGTAATTATGGTTACCAATTGATGTCCAGTAGTCCCCACTGAGAGCAACTACAGCTGCACGTTGTAAAGTTGTCACTTTTACAGTCCTCTCCTTTTCATACAACTCGTGTATTCTTCATGCGATGGTGCGTCTAGATGGCGGCTCATACGTGCTGTCACTTGTTGCGATTCGCACAATGTTTCTCAGGCCAGCGTCTTCCACAACACTAATGGGCCTACAGTCTGTAATTACCCACTTCACTATGGCATTTGTTAGCTTCTCTTGCTCTCTTTTATCTATACTTCTCCCGCACGCTGCATTTAACGTAGTGGCCTGGCTCCACTTTCTGCTTTGTTGAATGGTTTGCTCGCATCAACAGTGTGCTTCGCGTTAAGGTGATATTTTAGTCTGAAAGTACTCCTGTGATAAGAAAATTCAGCTTGGCTGTGGCTACAAACGACTTTGCTTCTGTCAAATCCGCCGCCTGGAAGTACTTTATAATGAAAATGACCCTGTAAAAGTTCTGTTGAGTTACCCTTCTTCTCCATGCTTGTTTTGTTTTCTTCCGCGTTCTCCTTCCTTTTCCGCAGGAGCCAGCTATAGGCGTTAACAAAATAAAAGCATGTAAACAACATACGCAAATGCGCGATAAAATAATTGTCGGCGTTAATAGATTGATGGGTTAACTCGAAATTAACGCATTAACTTGCCCAGCCCAAATATATATATATATATATATATATATATACATATATATATATA
Source organism: Entelurus aequoreus (assembly GCF_033978785.1). Classification (NCBI taxonomy): domain Eukaryota; kingdom Metazoa; phylum Chordata; class Actinopteri; order Syngnathiformes; family Syngnathidae; genus Entelurus; species Entelurus aequoreus. The sequence goes on from NC_084737.1 coordinate 56,680,224, forward strand.
TATGTATGTATGTATGTATATATATATACACTACCGTTCAAAAGTTTGGGGTCACCCAAACAATTTTGTGGAATAGCCTTCATTTCTAAGAACAAGAATAGACTGTCGAGTTTCACATGAAAGTTCTCTTTTTCTGGCCATTTGGAGCGTTTAATTGACCCCACAAATGTGATGCTCCAGAAACTCAATCTGCTCAAAGGTCAGTTTTGTAGCTTCTGTAACGAGCTAAACTGTTTTCAGATGTGTGAACATGATTGCACAAGGGTTTTCTAATCATCAATTAGCCTTCTGAGCCAATGAGCAAACACATTGTACTATTAGAACACTGGAGTGATAGTTGCTGGAAATGGGCCTCTATACACCTATGTAGATATTGCACCAAAAACCAGACATTTGCAGCTAGAATAGTCATTTACCACATTAGCAATGTATAGAGTGTATTTCTTTAAAGTTAAGACTAGTTTAAAGTTATCTTCATTGAAAAGTACAGTGCTTTTCCTTCAAAAATAAGGACCTTTCAATGTGACCCCAAACTTTTGAACGGTAGTGTATATATGTCGACAACCGCTGATGGGAGTCAGCAAATCCGAAGTTCATCAACTTAAACGGGTTCCACTGTAGTAAAAGCTTTTGTATGACACCGTTCAATAATTCTAGGTCTTGTTTAGTTTAGGAAACAGTCAAGTGAGTAGATGATTTTAATGGCCCCTCGAGCTACATTAAACAGTAGTGCCCTTCATTTAAACGACAGAAAAATGCTAAGTTTGTGTTGTCTTTTGAACCTATTCAGGTTGTGGTGAACGCACTACTGGGGGCCATCCCCTCCATCATGAATGTCCTGCTGGTCTGCCTCATCTTCTGGCTAATCTTCAGCATTATGGGAGTCAACTTGTTTGCAGGGAAGTACTACTACTGCGTCAACACCACCACTGATGTGGTCTTCCCCATTGACGTGGTCAACAACATGTCTGACTGCCTGAATTTGGTCAATGACAGCGCCCGGTGGAAGAATGTTAAAATCAACTTTGACAACGTTGGTGCTGGCTATCTGGCACTGTTGCAAGTGGTGAGTGTTACAAAAATTCACAACATGTATTTTCAATGAGGGCTCTACCCTGCTATGTAGAGGTGTATTGGTACATGTATTTGTATTATGTTTATGGCGTCATGCGTCTACTCCATAAATACAGTGCAGTCCAGCCTTTGGCTAGCAGAAGTCATGGCTAGCGATAGTGTAGAGTAGAAGGCAGTGTTTAAACATCCTCTTCTGTTGTGAAAGTTTTCTGTTTGGGAACACTTGGCCTTTTCCTGCTGAAATACATAAAGAGACAAAGACAATGGATGTGACAAAAGCGGTGTGCAGCCATTATTAAGTACGGATGTGAAGCTGGTTTACAAGCTGGCACTATTAATACTGCACTTCAACCAATAATACACTTTGCTGAAAATAAAACTATCATTCACACTTTGCAAACTCTTACTGTTGCACTTGCATGCATTCTTGTACTTTACCAAAAAAAAACTTGTAAAAAGTCCAGTGTGCATCCCAGAGACCATTTTCCTTCACAGCTCATGTTTTATTGGTCCTCGGCATAGTCTAAAAATAAAAATAATTTATCATTAGAAATGTTTTATTAGATATTCCATTATTTACTTAGTCAACTGTAAAAAAAAAAAAGAAAAGATGTAGATGTTTTGTCCAGATACTGTACTTTAACATATATTGACCTGCAGTGGATTGCCTTTAGCATCTCTAATATACAAAAATGTGACCATAACACCAAAGTACGCACCTAACCATGAGCACGGCGTATCGTTACACCTCTACCTTTAAGTATGTTAATGTCGTTATGTTGCTTTTGATCATGTTTAAAGCCATATATATATATATATATATATATATATATATATATATATATATATATATATATATATATATATATATATATATATATATATATATATATATATATATATAAATATATATATATATATATATATATATAGGCTTGTAGGGATGATATAGCCTCTTGTCTTTTTTCCTGACCTAACACACACACACACACACACACACACACACACACACATATATATATATATATATACATATATATATATATATATATATATATATATATATATATATATATATATATATATATATATATATATATATATATATATATATATATATATATTAGGGGTGTAAAAAATAATCGGTACATACTGATAACAGATATTAACTTCAGAGATATTAATACATCGTTTGGCGAGCCTTTGGATCGATCTATATATAATATGGATCGGTTGATGTCAGGTTGGAAAGTCATGAATCAGTTGCTTGTAGATCTACTACGAAATATGGCCGCTCCAATTTTGGGCGATTTCTGTGATGACATAATACAACAGTACCATTCTCGTTTGTGAATGACAACACATCAACATGGGAGACATGAGCAACACGGGAGAGAGTTTACAAACTGTGCACCTGCGAATATTAAATCTAAAGTGTGGTTAACGTTTGGATTTTTTTTTTTAAATGGTCCGTTGGATAAAAGTACAGACATTTTTAACGTTTGGAAATCGGCGATAAAGTAGCGGCAGCACAACTAATCTGAGCAATCACCTCTTGTAACCGCACCAAGACACTCAAGCCAGAGATGAGGGAGCTAAGGATGCTAATGCTAGCAGAACTACCAACTAGCAAGACAAATACACTGATTTGAAAGATTTCCAGCCACAACTTAGCCATAACTCTGCAAGGTAATCATAGCCTCTAGTACGCTGTTCATTAGGAATGTATACCGAGTAGCGGTATATCTTAGTACTGATTTCTAATTGGGTCGGTCCTCCTGGACCGTGAAGATTCTGGACTAATGATACTGCGTCTGGTATTTTTGTTATCCAGCTGATCGTTGTAATAGTGACACGCTGTCACATACGGTTCAGCTGCCGCTGCATACACATATCATAAATCAGCTTGGAATAATTAATTTTTAACACAATAATTCATTCTCAAAAGTCTCTCAAAGTCACACACGCTAACAAGATTTTCAAGTGAACGCCACCTAAAGGGGAACTGCACTTTTTTTGTAATGTGGCCTATCGTTCATAATCATTATGAAAGACATGACAACAAATGTTTTTGTTTAATGCATTCGAAATAGTAAATAAATAATGTATTAGAGCTTCTACACTAAAGCTGCTGTTTAGTTTACGTGGTGGCACTTAATTGTATCTTGCACTTGTGTTACTGTGGTGTTATGACACCTCTACTTGATGCTTGCTTTCTTTCTCTGTGTTTAATTGTTGCTACCTGAGCAAACAACAGTAAATACATGGTAGCTTTTCAAAAAGTATTTTGTTTACATCTTCTTTTGTTTAAATTTATGGATTGCAATGCCTTGAAGTTGATAATACTACTATTTGCTCATAATCAATACAGGCACAGCCTGTTGTGTATGTGTCTATTTAAAAAATAAACACATTAGATTATTCTGACATAAATACATTTAATTTTCTTTTCACATGCAAAGCTTCCATCTGCATCAAATTGCATCGAATCGTATGAAATTGTAATGTTAGCGAATTGTATCGTAACCCATGTATCGAGATTTATATCGAATCGCCATTTAAGGTAGCGATGCACACCCCTAATATATATGTACATATATATGTATATATATATACATACTCACATATATTTGTTGTGATATTTAACTATTTGACTGTTATCTCTGACCAGGCAACATTTAAGGGCTGGATGGACATTATGTATGCAGCTGTGGACTCTCGTGATGTAAGTCTTCTTTTTAATTGAAAAATTACTAAACCGAGTAATCGCATACGGGTTACTACTATATGTATCCATAATTAAACATTCATTGTGTGTTTTTATTGGAACATTTCAGCATGGTCTCTCTTCAATGTTCTATGTTGCAAGTTATAACACTTGTTTACTTTTCTCGATTCAAACTTATTTGAATTTAAAGACATTTGAGTTTCATTGAATTGGTAGGTGGCACTTGTGAGCATTACACACAAAGCAAGAATATCCCACTTTTAGCTCTGCTGTCAAAAACAGTCTTTGCAAGTGTCTGGAAGATACAGTTCTAAAACCAAACAAAAATGTTATAAAAAATGACAAGTATAAAAATGAATATGAAGTATTAGTTAAGCATGATGTATTTACTGTAGTAAAATAGCAGTTCCAACAACTGCACCGAAATTAATCAATGAACAAGTACAAGTATGTGCTTTCCACTGTCAGTTTATTACCGGCAATGTCTTCTGTCCAGTGCATTTAGTGTTCACCTAACTAGGCCAAACACTCCACCCGTTTTTGCATGTTTTGTTTTAACCAAGCTGAACCTTTCCAGTGTTAACCATTCCAGAATGCATAATGAGTTGAGTTTCTGTAAAGTTTAAGTTAAATATTTGTAGAAAAATATGTGAGCGTGACCTGTTTTGGTTATCATGAAACATTGATGTGGTTGGAGTTTGCATTGTGTACAGCTGCACTTTGTAAGGGACACAATATTAGAAACAGTATGATGTGCAGTTTTATGTCATTGTAAAGCCCCCCCCCCCCTCAATTCAAATTCAAATTTTTCAAATTAATTAAAATTAAATTCCAAATTGGGGATTTTGCACAAGCTTTGTTTTTTGGTTTGAAGTAATCACTTAGACTCCTCCAAATAAATAGCAAATGTTGGCATTTAAAAGGTGTTGGTTATAGGTTTATTTCTTTTTAGAGGCCCTCAGTTTATAGTGATGTAAAACTGTCTTCCCTGTGGAAAGTTGTGCTGGTTTTGTAGTTCATAATAGGTATCGACCAAATGTTGTCGGTACTGCCAGGTACCGATTAACGTAAAATCAAACAGTATCCAATTTCGATACCTTTGTTGCACGTGATGTCACGTACAGTTGTATACTCTGTATGAGGGTTCTACGGTATAGCAGTACTAATAAAGTATTGCAGTAATAATTAGTTAAAAATGGTTCTAGACTGCTTCTGAAAAATACCGGGGCATTTTTTTTCCCGACGTCGTGATATTGCTGGTAAAACAAGCAGACGCACATATTACAAGCGTAATCAGTGTGGAGATAAAAAAGGGAGAATGGCTAAGAAACCAGTGGTGGGCCGTTAAGGCCAGCAAGGCCTTCTCTGCTGGTCTAACATAACCAGAAATCATGATCATAATTAAAGATACAATTATTTTTGAATTTACTTTCCCTAAATATCTAAAAGTATTCATATTCCGTTCATGTCATATTATGCTTGTTCCAGTGCTGTTGTTTTTAGTTTTAGTTTGTATCTAATCAGAATTCTGCTAGCTTATGTTGCCATGCTGTACGAAATCTGCCTGAGGCCTTCAGAATCAAAAATCAATCAATCAATGTTTATTTATATAGCCCTAAATCACAAGTGTCTCAAAGGGCTGCACAAGCCACAACGACATCCTCGGTACAGAGCCCACATATGTGGGCACACTGTAAGTGAATGGGGACATAGAGTTGATAGACAGTTGCGATAGCCAATCAGATCACAAGTTGTTGACAGTAGCCTATCTAAGTAGCCTGATGTTAGCGAGACTGTGATTGGATACTCACTTGGATACTTGAGTATCCATTCACAAGTTTTAATTCAGCAGGAAGCCGGAAGTGTTGCGCCGTAGCCATACCGGGATAGCAGAAAAGGAGAACAAAATGTTGATTAGGTGGCAGATATATATTTGCCCTGGGTTTACACAGACATCAACTGTAACGATATCAAGTACAAGCGCAAATATAGTCGATACTACAATGATTACGTCAATATTTTTTATTATCCCAAAATCTTTTGTCTTTTTTATTGTTTATAAACAAATGAAATACGTCCCTGGACACAGGACAACTTAAACTATGACCAATGTATGACTCTGTAACTACTTGGTATTGGATTGATAGCAATATTTGTAGTATCACCCAAAACTTATGTAAAGTTTTAAACAGAAGAATTAGTGATTATTACTGGGAGGAAGACTATACAGGGCAGGAAAGCAGAATGTCTTACTGAAACAGGAATCGGGGAGAAGAATCCAGAGCAAGAATCCAAAGTCCTGTGTCCATGAGGAGTAATCAGCCAGTGCCGTCTTGCCCATACAGGTGTGATTAAATAGGCCTGTTAATTACGCACACCTGCAGCAATTATGCCCGGCTCTGGGAGTGGTTAGGTCTGTAACAGAAAACAAAGGGGCGGTAACAAAGTAAAACACAAGACACAAAGGAAAAAACAATTCACTGCTCCAAACACTGAACACCAAAATGGTGTTACCACCATAACAAAAGGTGACAAAGACGTAGATGGAAATTGGTGTCACAATAGCGTGTGACAGTAATCCTCCCTTCCCAATTTGCCTGACTTCTGCGGAAATCTGTGATAAAAATCAGACAACAAAGACGGATCGCAAATATGGCCATGCGGAACCCAAAAACGATGCTCTGGGCCATAACCCTCCCATTCAATGAGATATTATATCCCCCTACCACGTCTCCTGGCATCTAAAATAACTTTTTCCGAAAATACAGGATCGCCGTCCAGCAACCGTGAAGCAGGAGGAGGCACTGGCGAAAGGCTCAGGTCACAAGAGGCCACGGGCTTCAGGAGGGACACATGAAAAACGGGATACCTCTTGAGAGATGGAGGAAGCTTAAGTCTGGCAGAGACCAGGTTGATCATCCGCTCCACTAAATCTGGGTGCCAACTTCTTGGATTCCACTACCAGTGTTTGGTCCCGCGATGACAACCACACCTTCTGCCCTGGTTGGTTGTTGGGGGCCGGCCTGCGATGACGGTTGGCTCACCTCTGATTGCATAGCGCCGTATGAGATAGAGCTGCCCAGGTACTGTATAATGCCAGACCCGATGGACTCGCTGCAGAAGAGCAGCCACTGACAACACAGAAGACTAAGCTTCGTGAGCGGGACACGCGGGAGGCTGGAAACCATGAACGACAGGGAATGGAGAATAGATGAACACACCAAAGTGTTGTGGGCGTACTCGACTCATGGGAGGTAGTGGGACCATGAAGTAGGGTGTTGGTGACACACGCATCGCAATGCAGCCTCCAAATCCTTGTTCGCCTTCTCAGTCTGGCCGTTAGAGTTAGGATGGTACCCAGATGAAAGACTTACAGTTGCTGCCAGAGATTTGCAAAAAGCCCTCCAAGTCGCTGAGAATAACTATGGACCTCTGTCGGACACCACATCCAGGGGAATGACAGGTGAACAACATGCTGTATCAGCAGTTTAGCAGTCTCTAAGGAGGAAGGAAGCTTGCAAAGTGGGATAAAGTGTGTACATTTTGAGAATCTGTCAATGATAGTAAGAACTGTTGTGATGCCCCTTGAGGCCGGTAGTCCAGTTACAAAGTCCATAGCTATGTGGAACCACGGACGAGATGTGATGGGAAGAGGTCTTAGTAGCCCAGCGGCTTCCTGATTGGAGGATTTGCTCCTGGCGCAAACAGTGCATGCAGCCACAAAACGCTTAGTGTCCTTTTGAAGAGAACACCACCAAAAACGCTGTGAAAGCAGGAATGCAGTACGCCGGGCTCCAGGATGACAAGCAATTTTGGAAGAGTGTGCCCATGTCAGCACTTCGTAGCGGAGATGGGAAGGGGCGAAAAGACAACCAGGGAGGCATCGGGAGGAGCGGGTGTGTCCTTATTTTCCTCCGCTACCCGCCTCTCCACCTTCCATTGGAGAGACCCAAGAATTAAGAAGAATAGTCTCTGAAGCAGATTCTTCCACCTGAGGGGCAAACATTCTCGATAGGGCATCTGGTTTCCCATTGAGTGAACCAAGAAGTGGAATCTTGTGAGGAAGAGAGCCCATCGTGCCTGGCGAGGATTCAGTCCTTGAGCGGAGCGGATGTAGGAGTGGTTTCTATGGTCTGTGTAGATGGCAAACGGGTGAGCCGCCCCTTCGAACCAGTGCCTCCACTCCTGCAGGCCGAGAACGACTGCCATGAGTTCCCGATTAATAATATCGTAATTGTGTTCTGCTGGCGAAAGGCGTCTCGAGAAGAATGCACATAGGTGCAATTTCTGGTCCACTTCAGAGTGCCGAGAGAGTACTGCTCCCACCCCTGTGTCCGAAGCATCCACCTCAACAAAAAAAGGGAGAGAACGATTAGCGTAAACAAGAACCGGAACTGAGGTAAAAATGTATTTAAGACACATAAGCGCCACCGCAGCAGGAGTCCAAACAAACAGAACCTTGGATGATCTCAGCTTGGTTAATGGCTCTGTGACTTTACTAAAGTCGCGGATGAACCGCCTATAAAAGTTGGCCACACCCAGAAACCTTTGAAAACGTTTCTTAGACGAAGGAGTGGGCCAATCCACCACCGCCTCAATCTTGGCGGGATCGGGTATGAGTTGGCCCCTCTCCACAATAAACCCCAAAATCGCATTTTAAATATTAAATAAATGCAATCAAAAGTCCGCTTACAATGGAGACTAGGGGAGCCGCTCAATTCTGCCTATAAAGCCCTTAAATAACACCCAAACACCTCAATTAGGGTTGTATATACATAATGTAAGTACATATGTAATTTATAATAACATTCATTTTTTCGTATATATGTATTTTATAATAAAATGGTTTATGTACGCATTTTGCTCATTTTAAGCATACGCAGCAAATTATTTTAAAAAACGCTTCAGAATGTTCACTTTTATTTTAAACACTGCAGACTTCATGAGAGCCAACGAAATAATAAAACATCACTTACAGTACAAGGGATTGTATTTATATATTTATGGTCTACAATAAACTTCCACGAGTGGTACCCACAAGTAACGGTATCTATTCCCAGGTACTGGAAATTGGTGTCGTATCGGTTCAAATGTGAAAGATACCTATCCCTACAAATGTAGATATTTAACATGTTATACTTTGATGCAACTGTCTACTTTGCTGAACTTAATGATTATCTACACAATATAGTACACACTATTATATTGAATTATGTACAATATCATTAAACTAAGACTATCGATTATTTTAGTAATGGATCCTGATGAGGGCGCACAAATACAACCACATCACCCCTATCCTAAAACTGCTTCACTGGCTCCCTATTTTACTCAGGGTTGAATATAAGTTCTCCCTACTTACTCACCAGTGTATTAGTGGACACGCCACCTTTTACCTACAGGAACTCCTCACCTCTCAGACCTTCACATGTTTCCTCAGTTCTACATTCACATACACTCTCTAAGCACAAAGGACCAAGTTCTCCTTCCGATTTTTCCGGGAGACTCCCGAATTTCAGTGCCCCTGCCGAAAATCTCCCGGGCCAACCATTCTCCCGAATTTCTCCCGATTTTCACCCAGACAACAATATTGAGGGCGTGCCGTGATGGCACTGCCTTTAGCGTCTTCTACAACCTGTCGTCGCGTCCGCTTTTTCACCATACAAACAGCGTGCTGGCTCAGTCACATGTTGTATGCGGCTTTTACAGTCACACGTAAGTGACTGCAAGACATACTTGATCAACAGCCATACAGGTCACACTGAGGGTGTCCGTGTAAACAACTTTAACACTGTTACAAATATGCGACACACTGTGAACCCACACCAAACAAGAATGACAAACACATTTCGGGAGAACATACGCACCGTAACACAACATAAACACAACAGAACAAATACCCAGAATCCCTTGCAGCCTTAACTCTTCCGGGCTACAATATACACCCCCGCTACCACCAAAACCCTGAAATTGCACTTTTACCATGTGTACATTAATAAAAATATTTTTAAAAACTCTCCGCTGTTAGTCGCCACACAGGCCATGGCACCAACACAGATTGACTCTCGTGTGCTGCATTTCAGTAGGCGTGCGGAATCTATGTCTGTGAATCTAAAGTTCAGGGCTTTCCATGCAGTCCAGACTTAATTTTTATTAGTAACACTTATTAAACGATTAATCGAATCAACAGAAAATAAATAGAAGGTTTTTTCTAATCGAGTTATAAGAATAATCGTTGCAGCCCTACTACAAACTATTGTATTGTGCTGGTTGTCATAACGTTCTGGCCAGTTAGTGTCTTTGTTAATCAATGTTTGTGTTTTACAACTTAATGGTAAATATATTTATTTGACATACACTGTACTGTGTCATGAACAATTGAAGGATACATTGTCTGAGACCATGCATTGCTTGTTTTGCAATGCATTTATCATACATTTTGCAAACTTTAATGGCAATGTATTTTATTTCTGCTGTCATCACTCTAGCTGGAGCATCAGCCCAAATATGAAGAGAACTTGTACATGTACCTGTACTTCGTCATCTTTATCATCTTTGGATCCTTTTTTACCCTCAACCTGTTCATTGGCGTGATTATTGACAACTTCAACCAGCAGAAAAAAAAGATAAGTACCCTTCTTCAGGCAATATAATCAAAGTTATGTTTAAAGACTGAATTTATGGATTTTACCGAAGGCATGGAGTTGTTTTCATGAGACAGATCAGAAAACCCAAGCTCACTGGCATACCATCTTAATTTTTGAAGCTGTGAGGAAAATAAGTATTTGAATCCTCAGCTGATTTTGTACTTAAAGATATTTGAACAGTCCAGACGTTTTATGGTTTGTTTATTATAAAAGAGAAAGACAGAATGTAAAATACATCCTTAAAATCATTATACAAATGTTATAAATGAACTTGTATTTGATTGAGGTAAATGAGTATTTGGTCCCCTACCAAGCAGCAAGCATTGGTCTACCACAGAGCAGTTATGTGTCGCTGAAACACACAAAAGAATCCTGTCCCTACAAGAAAGTACTCTTAATCTCAATTTATCATGCAAATGGATGGATGGATGGATAGAGAGGTACTTTATTCATCTCCAAGAGAAATGTATACAAGACACCTGGACACAACCACTCTCTTCCATTCAAACCACCATGGGTAAGTCCTAAGAGCTGTCAAAGAACGAAACACTGGAAAGGACTATAAGACCATCAACAAGAAGCTTGGTGAATAAGAGAGCACTATTTGTCTAATAATTAATGAATGTAATAAATACAAGGCAACAGTCAATCACTCTTGCTCTGGAGCTTCATGCAAGATTCCACGTGGTGGGCTAAGAAGCCCAGTCCAGAATTTCAAGGGAGGAACTGCTTAATTGTCAATGGAATTGGGAGGACAGTCAGCAATAAAAACATTAGTAACACACTTTTCTGTAATGGATTGACATCCTGCAGTGCTCAAGAAGACACATATACTGTCTGAAGTATGACAAGCAACACCTGAGTGAGTCATACAAGGCGACAAGGAGGATGTGTTGAGGTCTCACGACTACAAAATGGAGGTGTTTGGCATCAAGTGGACTGGACGTGTTTGTTTGTAGAACAATGTTAAATATGAATCCAACAACAGCATCACTACTGTCAAACATGGCGGTGCAAACATTCTATTTTGTAATGTTTCTCTCACCAAAATTCCTCCTGACATATTTGCAACCCTGCTGACCAGCTAACAGAAACTACAAGTATACTACTAAAATAACTACAAATACAGGTGCACCACTACAACTACTACAACTTCAAGAAACATATGATCTCTGTGCTTGCAAAGATGGCTTTCTACACCAAGTACTAAGGCCACGTCCACATGATAACGCATACTTAAACACATACCACATACTTATCTCTGCATTTAGGCCTCTTGTCCACACGCAAACGCGTACCATTGTCCTTAAAAAACGCACACTTCTGTAAACGTTTGCCCAGGTGAAGCGTTCCAAAACTCTCAGCGTATGCGTGTACACACCTCAAACGGAGACTTGTACTCCTCTGATGACGTCACGGTTGTGCGCTTTAAACAAACAATGAGAGGACTTACTGTAGGTTTGAACATAAAAATGCTGCTATTTTCACTCTACATTGATAAAAAATGCGACTCTCGCACCAGTGACAAGGACAGGTACCTGTTTTGAATACAATTGCTGTCGGACCTCTCCAGCTGTTAGGACGACTTTGACAAGCAAGACTTTTTGCTTTGTGTCATAAGAAAGGTACGACATGATCTCATCTTTTAATCCTTATTTAATGACAGATCATGAAGTTAACTTAACGTGTGTTGGTTCCGTTTGCGTAGATGGGGGCGGGCGCAACTGTGCGCAGGTGTAAATTGAGCCCCGAGCGTCTAAAAAAATATGTATCCTTCCTCCTTGTTAGTTTGTATCACCATATTTATGATTAAATGTGTTATAATTCCATGGAGCACAAACACACATCTGTATGCTTTAGGCACAAAAGCATTCAAGAGGTTTCTTTGGCTCCTTGTTAGTGAGTACTGATTTTAGAAATAAATGCACATGTATATGCACACATCTCTGTGTACAAACCCCGTTTCCATATGAGTTGGGAAATTGTGTTAGATGTAAATATAAACGGAATACAATGATTTGCAAATCCTTTTCAACCCATATTCAATTGAATGCACTACAAAGACAAGATATTTGATGTTCAAACTCATAAACTTTTTTTTTTTTTTGCAAATAATAATTAACTTAGAATTTCATGGCTGCAACACGTGCCAAAGTAGTTGGGAAAGGGCATGTTCACCACTGTGTTACATGGCCTTTCCTTTTAACAACACTCAGTAAACGTTTGGGAACTGAGGAGACACATTTTTTAAGCTTCTGAGGTGGAATTCTTTCCCATTCTTGCTTGATGTACAGCTTAAGTTGTTCAACAGTCCGGGGGTCTCCGTTGTGGTATTTTAGGCTTCATAATGCGCCACACATTTTCGATGGGAGACAGGTCTGGACTACAGGCAGGCCAGTCTAGTACCCGCACTCTTTTACTATGAAGCCACGTTGATGTAACACGTGGCTTGGCATTGTCTTGCTGAAATAAGCAGGGGCGTCCATGGTAACGTTGCTTGGATGGCAACATATGTTGCTCCAAAACCTGTATGTACCTTTCAGCATTAATGGTGCCTTCACAGATGTGTAAGTTACCCATGTCTTGGGCACTAATACACCCCCATACCATCACAGATGCTGGCTTTTCAACTTTGCGCCTATAACAATCCGGATGGTTCTTTTCCTCTTTGGTCCGGAGGACACGACGTCCACAGTTTCCAAAAACAATTTGAAATGTGGACTCGTCAGACCACAGAACACTTTTCCACTTTGTATCAGTCCATCTTAGATGAGCTCAGGCCCAGCGAAGCCGACGGCGTTTCTGGGTGTTGCTGATAAACGGTTTTAGCCTTGCATAGGAGAGTTTTAACTTGCACTTACAGATGTAGCGACCAACTGTAATTACTGACAGTGGGTTTCTGAAGTGTTCCTGAGCCCATGTGGTGATATCCTTTACACACTGATGTCGCTTGTTGATGCAGTACAGCCTGAGGGATGGAAGGTCACGGGCTTAGCTGCTTACGTGCAGTGATTTCTCCAGATTCTCTGAATCCTTTGATGATATTACGGAGATGATGAAATCCCTAAATTCATTGCAGTAGTTGGTTGAGCAAGGTTTTTCTTAAACGGTTCAACAATTTGCTCACGCATTTGTTGACAAAGTGGTGACCCTCACCCCATCCTTGTTTGTGAATGACTGAGCATTTCATTCAATCTACTTTTAATACCCAATCATGGCACCCACCTGTTCCCAATTTGCCTGTTCACCTGTGGGATGTTCCAAATAAGTGTTTGATGAGCATTCCTCAACTTTATCAGTATTTATTGCCACCTTTCCCAACTTCTTTGTCACGTGCTGCTGTCATCAAATTCTAAAGTTAATGATTATTTGCAAAAAAAATTTTTTTTATCAGTTTGAACATCAAATATGTTGTCTTTGTAGCATATTCAACTGAATATGGGTTGAAAATTATTTGAAAATCATTGTATTCCGTTTATATTTACATCTAACACAATTTCCCAACTCATATGGAAACGGGGTTTGTATATATGTAACACCAGCTAATTCAACGTGTTATATTGCAACAAGTGTTGGATTTCAGCAGCACAAGCACTTATAAGCGTTTTAGGCACTGTGTAAGTGTAAGTACAGGCTGGTTTTAAAGATAATGTACATCTAGTACATCAAAATAAACATAACACCAAGTCAGATTCTGCTGCTTTTCCAGGCTTTTGATTCGACAAAATGTGCATGACAGCAGGTACATGCGTTTGTTTGTAGACAGTTTTGAAACTACACTCGTGTGGATGGAGATCGTTTTAACCCCTGATATGCGTTTTTTGACACTATCTGTGTTTGTGTAGACATGGCCTAAATCACCCTTGTTTTGGAATCCAAAAATAACATCAATAAATCAAATACCATGTAATTACACAGTTTTACATTTCTTTATATGACAATACAATCAGAATACTTGCTTTCCCCACTGTAAATGTTTGCACTGCTGACAAAAGTCACAATTAAAGTTTTGCAAGATTGTTTGTGTCACAGTGCAACATTTTAACTGGCATTAAAAACATCCAAAGTCGTAGATGCATTAAATTAAAGTTATTGTTCGTGGTTATAACTATGTTTTTTGTATTTTATATACTTTGGAGGGCAAGATATCTTCATGACAGAGGAGCAGAAAAAATATTACAATGCTATGAAGAAGCTCGGGTCTAAGAAACCACAAAAACCTATTCCTCGGCCAACAGTAAGTCAGAGCTGCCCACAGATTTTGTTGATGCTGGATATTGATCCTGTCAGTTATAACCCATTGATGTTTTGTATTTTATTTTTCCAGAATGCTTTCCAAGGCTGCGTGTTCGACTGCATAACAAAGCAGGCTTTTGACATTGTTATAATGATCCTCATCTGCCTTAATATGGTGACCATGATGGTAGAGACGGACGACCAGACCCCAGAGATGGACACCATTCTCTACTGGATCAACCTGGTTTTCATTGTACTCTTCACAGGGGAGTGTATACTGAAGATGATCTCCCTGCGTCACTATTACTTCACAATAGGCTGGAATGTATTTGATTTTGTGGTGGTAATCCTGTCAATTGTAGGTAAGAATGTTATTATTATTATTATTATTTTTGTTCACTGTTGAGTTAAATTGTGTTCAATTGTGATAGATTGTGTTTTTTACTTTTGCAGGTATGTTTTTGTCTGAAGTCATCGAGAAATACTTTGTGTCCCCGACATTATTTCGAGTGATCCGTCTGGCCAGAATTGGACGTATTCTCCGCCTTATCAAAGGGGCCAAGGGCATTCGGACACTTCTCTTTGCATTGATGATGTCACTTCCTGCCCTATTCAACATTGGCCTTCTGCTCTTTTTGGTCATGTTCATCTATGCCATTTTTGGCATGTCAAACTTTGCCTATGTGAAGCACGAGTCCGGAATCGACGACATGTTCAACTTCGAGACCTTTGGAAACAGTATGATCTGTTTGTTCCAGATCACTACCTCAGCTGGGTGGGATGGTCTGCTGGCACCCATCCTGAACAAGAGGGAGCCTGACTGCAACAGCCAAATGGAGCATCCAGGGAACACTTACAAAGGCAACTGTGGCAACCCATCAGTGGCCATCTTGTTTTTTGTCAGCTACATCATCATCTGCTTTCTCATTGTGGTCAACATGTACATTGCCGTCATTCTAGAGAACTTCAGCGTGGCCACAGAAGAGAGCGCAGAGCCACTAAGTGAGGACGACTTTGAGATGTTTTACGAAGTGTGGGAGCGCTTTGACCCCGATGCCACACAGTTTATGGAGTACAGCAAGCTCTCTGACTTTGCCGATGCGCTGGATCCACCCCTGCGTATGCCCAAGCCTAACATGATTCAGCTCATCTCTATGGACTTGCCAATGGTCAGTGGTGAGCGCATACACTGCCTCGACATCCTCTTTGCCTTCACCAAACGAGTACTTGGTGAAGGCGGTGAGATGGATGTGTTACGCGGACAGATGGAGGAGCGCTTTATGGCCTCTAACCCCTCGAAGGTGTCGTATGAGCCCATCACCACGACGCTCCGTCGCAAGCAGGAGGACATGTCCGCCGTTATCATCCAGAAAGCATTCCGCCGCTACATGATTTGCATGACCATGAAGAAGGCTTCGGCCCTCTACAAAGAGCAGTTAAAAGAGGGCTTACGAGACCCCGATAAGGACGTAATGGTCATCAGCAAATACCATGAGAACTCCACCTCGGACAAAACAGACATGACTCCCTCTACTGCCTCCCCGCCGTCTTACAATAGTGTAACAAAGTCTGACAAAGACAAGTATGAGAAAAAGAACAAAGTTAAAGACTTGAAAGATATATAGATTTTCCGCCCAAATGTTTACATCTTCTAATGGAGGTAGTCATGTCTTTGAGTGCTTGTGGTTAGGAGTAGGTGGATTTCCTCAAGTCGAGGAGGGCAAGTACAGGTATGTGAGTTTACAGAGAATTTCCGACATCTCTGAAGGGACCGAACCATTCCTAAGACCCTAAAAAGACTCCTGCAAAATCTTGTAATTTCTCATTTGGTCAGTTGGTTGGTTGGTTTTACTAACTGAAATGCTTCACTGTACTGCTATTTTGTCTGTAGCCAGTGCTGCTGCTGCTGCTACAGTGGAACCCGTTTAACTCACATTAAGATAAGCGGTTATCGACATGACCAAACCGGAAACTAGCCATTGTTTGCACATTTCCTTTGACTTTGTCCAGAGATAAAAGGAGAATAGGAGATAAACGATTTTTCAACCTATACCAGTTTGTTCACATGGTTTTCTTCCATTTGTGCATATTTTATGTAGATTCTTGTGTTTTTGTATGTGATATTTTATACTCTTAGTCAGTTAGGATAGGCTCCAGCCTACCCGCGACCCTAGTGCGGTATAGAAAATGGTTGGATGGCTCTAACAGAGCCTACGAAGAGATGGCGATTTGTGCAGGGTGTACTCTGC
This sequence comes from Entelurus aequoreus, assembly GCF_033978785.1. Classification (NCBI taxonomy): domain Eukaryota; kingdom Metazoa; phylum Chordata; class Actinopteri; order Syngnathiformes; family Syngnathidae; genus Entelurus; species Entelurus aequoreus. The sequence continues at coordinate 56,697,158 of NC_084737.1, forward strand.
CTTCAGCCCGAGGGCAGCTAGGATAGGCTTCAGGCTCCCCATGAACCCGAAAGGGACAAGTAGTTGAAAATGGATGGATGGATGGATGGATGGATCTAATAGAGCTATTGTAGTAATTCGGTTGTACAGTATGTCATACATGCGCAAATCTTTCTTCTGGTGGCTAACAATATAAGAAAAAATATAAATGGGTGCATTTTGTTCGTTACTGGGGTAGAATTCAGGTTAATACTGCATTGCTTTTACTTTGAAGCTTTGCACTTAACAGGAAGTCACTGTGTGTATGTTTCAATGCTGTGTAACTAGACAGTTGGTATGTTGCTGATGAAGTTCACAATACTGCCAACTGTCAACCTCAACAGACTGATTTTTCATAGAAATGACTGAAGTGGTGGACCAGGACATATAACAAGTTGGTTGACATGAATCGGGACCGACTTAAACGGGCTCCACTGTACTATAAATCCAGTGTCTTGAATTGAAAAATGTGTGGAATACTCTGAGTACACAGCTTGTATTCTTATTTTTGAAGAAGATGGTGGCACATCTTAGCGAGAATGTAGAGTCTTTTCTTTACTCATTGTCTCATTCAGAATGTTATAACTTGCCGACAAAGTTAATGCTGGAAATTATACGCTTCTCTTCTGCAGTGGTGAGTGCCAGAATACACTTAATCCAGTATAGGGGGTCCAAAGAGTCAGTGCCCACCACCATATTTAACCTAAGACTCACTCAGTGTCAGAACAGTTGACCCTACAGAAGATGGGGTTAATCTTGAGCCATATTTGATCGCATCCCTGTTACACCAAAAGCCGACTGGAGTGAAGTATAGAAGCCGATTTCCACACGCTGCCCTGAATTTTTACTTCCCACAGTGGGTACAGTACATTATTTTGTGTCTTGATATTCAAGATACGGGTGGTGAAAGTTGACAGTCCACTGTGCTGATGGAGCACTGCCCTGACTTTGTCAAATACCCCAGGCATTCTAAAGTAGAACCATGAATAGAGTTAGAGATACAAATCTACAGTACTGTTGCCTTTTGCATTGAATGGTACAAAAATCCATTTACTGAATGTACATTACAGGGCCCACCCACACACTCCATTAGTTGGCAACAGAAACTGTAAGGACTGTACTGTACAAAAGTAGGTTCTGGGATACATTCTTGGCTCGGACCTCTGTGTGGAGTTTCTTCCCATGCTAGCATGGCTTAACTCCTGTAACACTGCGTTCCTCCCACTCCCGCATTCCAAAAACATCCATTTTAGGCTAATTGGAAACTCAAAATTTTCCGTGGGTGTGAAAGTGAGTGTGAAGGCTTGTTTCTATATGTGTGTCCTGTCATGAACCAGTCCAGGGTGTATGTCGCCTCGCACAAAAAGCCAGCTGGGATAGACTCAAGCCCACTTCTGACCCTAAACAATATAAAAAATTAATGAACAGCATAATTTGTTGGTTTTTTTTACAGTACTTCGAGAAAAAGTGACCAAGGCCAATTATTCACAGTCGTAAAAGTATAGCAAAATAAAAATACTAGTGCTGTGTCTCAATTAGTATGCTTCTCGAATTTGCACTTACTCTTTTAAGTGCCTTCACAAGATGTTGCACTCAAAACTGTCAAAATGGTGGATGTGAAATGATAAACATAGCACTTCAAAAGAGTTTAAAAAATGTATACAAATAAAATTAAAATAGAAGAAAGTAATATATAATTCGTCATTTTCTAAGTATACAATAAATAAAAAGCTGGCAGATACGTTATGGGGCGAGGCAAGTGTTGATGATAAAGCTCCATCAAGTAGTTGCAATTCACCATGAAAGAGGAGAGAAGAGGATCTGAATAAATATTTGCAATTGCTTTTTCTAGGTAGTGTGCACTACACTGTCAACATTTGAGAATTCAGGAAGTAAGTACCCAATGTACAGAGTATTGAAGTATACAGATGGAATGGAAATATTCCATTTGAGACACAGCTTATCAGTCCAATACTGAAATGTGGCATGGCACTTCTAATGGGCAAATAATTATACTGGCCATTATTACAGGAAATATATGGTGCCTCAAATTGGCAAATAATTAAAAGAGTAATCCCATGTGCAGCTGGGATAGGCTCCAGCATGTTAACAAAATGGTGCTAAAAAACAAGCGACATTAGATTAATAGATCTGAATCCTAAACATAAACTTGGCTTAAAGTGGATTTTGGCCCTGCGAGAAAATAAACTTTAATAAAGTTATCTTCTTAAATATTTTCTGTCCCCTGCACAATAAATACACAACTTTTCCAAAGGAAGACAAATGTTTATTTCAAATAAGTGCTTTGTTGTAGTACATTGTAAATAAACATAACTATTTTTCTCGTACTTTCATGAAATGTAAAGGCACTGTTTGTTTTGTGTGTGTGTGTGAGAGGATGTTGGATGTATACATTTTTACCGTAGTAAAGTGATCCACCAGTCTTCAGGTTTAGTTTTCTGCATATAATAAAACAATGGTATGTAGATACAAACTACTTCACGCCTGGTCGCCGTCACTAATTGCTTGTATGGTGTTTTTGGTGAAGTGCATGCAGGAAGTGACGCAGCACACGTGGTCTTATTGTTTCAAAAACCAAATTAATAAAATTACATATTTTTCCTAAGTCTTCTCTTTTTCCAAGAACATGCTACATGTGATGATGTCAACTTGCTTTATCTTGTTTAATCAAGGGTGTGACGGGAAAAATGCACTCCAATTCCCCCCAAAAAAGCTATGTTTACAGCCCATTCTTTGTTTGAATCCATTTTTTTAACAAATTATGTGATTTAAACATTGAAGCTGACAACCTATATTTAAACTACCAAAAGTATTCAAATATTTGCGCTATTGAACGGTTTGTAAAATTACAGGTTCTGTTCTTTTCGGTGATAATGCTAAGCCTAGGGATTGTGTCACAGCAGTTCCATGAAGATGAGGATTTGATACAAAGCAAATAAGATGGAAGGAAAATTATGCAATCTGCAGAAAAGTGATATTTAATTAGACATGTTATTATTTCTAACCTTTGCTAGCTTAATTATTCCTACAGAGCACAAGTGTCAAACTCAAAGCCCAGGGGCCAGACGTGGCCCGCCACTTGATTTTGTATTTGGCCCTCGAAAGCTTGGAAATAATATGTATCAATAAAGTACTGTAGCTTTTCTTACTAAATGTATTCTTTCTTTCTATTTTGGGAGAAAAAATACATATATATGTAGTCAATGTAATCGCAAATGAAGTTAACTTAAATATTGTCTAATTATGCAAAAATATATTATCAAACATTCAAACCATTTTTTAAATATAAATATATACTAATAATAATGATTTCAAAGCAAGTTATCCATCAAATTGTGCAATGTAAAAGTAGCAATACAATTCATGGTAAAATTGTGAAATTTACAGCATTTTTCTCTAAATGAAAAAAAACAGTGCTTTTCTTTACTGTAATAAACTGTGGTGCCGTTTTTGCATTTAAAGTAATACACCGAAAAATCTACAGTTGTTGATTTGCTGTAAAAAAACAAAAAAACTGGCAGCTCAGGAGCCAAAATTTTACTGTAAAGTTGCAGGTTTTTTTCTTTACAGTAAAAAGAACTAATGCAAATGTTACTGTAAAATTATGACAACTGAGCTACCTTTTTTTTTGCCATAAAAAACACCAGTACTGTTTTTCCATTTACAGTAATGTACACTAAATTTCAAGGTGAAAATATTGCAAACTTACCATATTTTTTTTACATTTTAGTTTGAAAAAAAATCTACAAATAAAATGCATTCAAAAATTGTGTCATAAGAGTATTCACTGTTAGAACGGCCCTCAGTGTGGCCCTCAGTGAAAACGACTTTGACACCTGTGCTGTAGAGTGACCACCGCTCAAATATTTCACGGAACAAGCTAGTTTCTTTGTCAGCGTATAATTCAGTGGAATTGGGTGCCCAAACAAAGAGAAACACTATTTATTACAACAAATAACTGAGGTGGTGTCAGTGTGATTGACCATCAGCGAAATAAAACAGTGATTTATTACATACAATTGTTTGTGCAAAATAAAATTAATACTGAAAATATAGAAAAGTCCTCCTGTGTCTAACAAAGTCTTCCCTGACTTTATAAATGATATAACAACACTATGTATAAATAAATAATATAACTATATCAACAACAACAAATGTTTTTTTGGCAGGTTAATGTTTTAAAGCTGCCAAAAAGTACTGCAATGATACAAGGACAATTGCGCCAATACTGGGTGACAGGTATGGTTCCAGTGTACGCCACAATATGTATTTAAAAAACGAAACAATGCCGATCTCAATATGCCGGTATCGATCAGTTACTGATATTTCCCCTGTTATCGATACTGTCAATATTTTTGATTGATTTGCCTGTCAACAACAATATAGGGAGAAAAAAATGTGAAAGATGTAAACAAGCTGAGACCCAACCCCCAACCCCTTCCAGACAGAGTACACCTGCTTCCTCCCTTCCAGTTGCTTAGCAACCGAACATCACCTTCTTCCTCAAATTGTCAAAGCAAAATGTTGGAACAGGCACCACCTGCTGGTATGAAAGCAGATTGTTAACAATCATTTCATTCGTAAAGTAATGTGATTTATGTTTGTTGACAAAATCACACTCAAAATACACACTTGTGAAAATAAACTAGAAGAGAGCTAAAAATATCGACGTCATCACAATATCATTGAACCTATTTTGATAATATCCAAATCGAAAATAATTCATATTTGCCATTTTTTAAGTGGTATTGGCATGGACAGTACTCCTGTGATTACTTGGTACATGATCAATACCAAAATTGATAGTAATGCCCACTCTTAATAGCCTGGGAAAGTCACATGACCGTCCTATATTTCACTTTGGGACAAAAAAAATATCAAGCTGTATATGACAAATTTTAAATTGTCTGATTTATTTATATTTATATTTATATTTATTGGTCCCTGTGGGGAAATTCATTTTCACTGACCGTACATTAACCAATAAACATTACACATCACGGACAAAAAATAGCAAAAAGACATCATACAAGACCAACACATTTACAGGCTTGTCAGACAGGTCGGCCGTGCCTGCTGTTTAGGGCGGCTATAGCTGCAGGGATAAGGCTTTCCCCGAAATGTATAAGAATGATGTATGCAGCTTTTGGAGAATAAAATAAAATGTGTCTAAATAAAGATACTGAAGATATTGCTTGGATTTTACTGAACCATTAAGTTCAGCTCTGTTTCTCAACGGGTACCAGGCGCCATTTAGCCTTTTCTCCAAGAAAAAATGTCCAATGCTTGTGTTGTTTTCGGCTGTACGAATCGTTCAAATCACGAAAAGGACTTCTTCAGAGTTCAAAAAGGCGGATGAGTGAAAGATTTTACGAAACGAGACTAGAAAAGTAGCACACACTCCAGTCCAAGGGAGCGGAGTTGGAGAATGTACCAGTTTGCAATGATCACTTCGTTAAAGGTTTGCTTGATATACTTTTAACGTTTATTATTTCCCATTTAAAGGGGAACTGCACTTTTTTGGAATTTTGCCTATCGTTTACAATCGTTATGAAAAAACATGACGATAGATTCTAAATATTAAATACATGTAAATAAAAGTCTGCTTACAGTGGAGCCTATAAGAGGTCCTCTATTCCAGTGGTTCTCAAATGGCGGTACGCATACCCCTGGGGGTACTTGAAGGTATGCCAAGGGGTACGTGAGATTTTTTTTAATTATTCTAAAAATAGCAAGAATTCAAATATCATTCATAAATATAAATAAAAACCTATACTTTTTTCCAAATAGTTCAAGAAAGACCACTACAAATGAGCAATATTTTGCACTGTTATACAATTTAATAAATCAGAAACTGATGACATAGTGATGTATTTTACTTCTTTATCTCTTTTTTTCAACCAAAAATGCTTTGCTCTGATTAGGGGGTACTTGAATTAAAACAATTTTCACAGGGGGTACATCACTGAAAAAAGGTTGAGAACCACTGCTCTATTCCACTTATAAAAGCCAATAAATAAACATTCAAAAAGCTCCAACAATACTCCATTTACATTCCATGACCTGAATATTAACCAAGTATTAGTGATAATGTTATTACAAGCGCTAACGCAGACAAACTATTCACAGCGGCAACATGATCACTACCGTATGTCCTTATGTTAACATCATCGAGTGGTCTGCTGCTTCCTTGCTTCCCTGCTCCTTGAAAGTTTATTGTAGATCATAAATCATGCCTTTCACCTGGAAAGAAAATGTCTGAGGACGTACTCCGACAAGTTTGTACACTTTGACAGCCATTCAAGATCCGGAACTGGCGAGATCAACGCAAAAAGACGCTTGGTACCCCACCCCGTTTCTTCACGAGGAATATGAGACATTCTTCATCTAAATGGGAATATATGAACATCCCAACAGTCGGCATCCTCGTGACAGCAGACATTGTACAGTAAGTGATGTTTTATTATGTTTGTTGGGTCTCCTAAAGTCTGCAGTGAGTAATAATCAGTGATGAAGAAAATAATAAAAAACATGCTTAAAATGATCAAAATAATAGGCAAATATTAAATGTTATTATAAATGTGCCCGTTACATTACATATATATTTACATCATGTATATAACACTCTAATGCAGGTGTTTGGATGTTTTTAAAGGGCTTTAGAATAGAGCGGCTCCCATGGGCTCAATTGTAAGCAGACTTTTGATCACATTTATTTAATATTTAGAATTCATAAAAACATACCATCCATCGTCATGTCTTTCATAATGATTGTGAACGATTCCAAAAAAGTGCAGTTTTCCTTTAAGTAGTATCTTGATATTATTTGTATTTTTTAACCCTTGTATAATGTTCATATTTTTGTTATTCAGCCAGCGTTTATGGGTCTGATGAACCCGTTGCATTTTGTGGCTTTTAATGCCTCACAATCAAACACTTTTATGTTAAAATATTGTGGAAAGAAAATAGTGTGGAAATTGATGTTCTCTGTACCACACGCAACCACCCACCCACCCACGCCCACACACACCCACACACACACCAGGCCTAGACAGGAGGAGGACAGGGTGTAGGTACACTGAACATCAGAGAGTCAAATGTGCAAAAAAAATGAGAGCAGACAGTGTTGACAAACAATGTTGCAACCTTGTGTGGGAACCGCAGGTGCAGAAACACAAAAGAAGAATCCCTGTGGGGTGCAGAAACTGGCAGAGAAATTTTCCGTGCAACGTTCATATTGTCTCCTCTCTGAGCTGCCACCTTACCGTGGTAGAGGAGTTTGCGTGTCCCAATGATCCTAGGAGCTATGTTGTCCGGGGGCTTTATGCCCCCTGGTAGGGTCTCACAAGGCAAACTGGTCCTGGGTGAGGGATCAGACAAAGAGCAGCTCGAAGACCTCAATGAAAGATAAAAACAAGGAACCCAGATTTCCCTCGCCCGGACGCGGGTCACCGGGGCCCCCCTCTGGAGCCAGGCCCGGAGGTGGGGCACGATGGCGAGCGCCTGGTGGCCGGGCCTGTCCCCATGGGGCCCGGCCGGGCACAGCCCGAAGAGGCAACGTGGGTCCCCCCTCCAATGGGCTCACCACCCATAGCAGGGGTCATAGAGGTCGGGTGCGAAGTGAGCTGGGCGGCGGCCGAAGGCAGGGCACTTGGCGATCCGATCCTCGGCTATAGAATCTAGCTCTTGGGACGTGGAACGTCACCTCGCTGGGGGGGAAGGAGCCTGAGCTAGTGCGCAAGGTGGAGAAGTTCCGGCTAGACATAGTCGGACTCACTTCGACGCACAGCAAGGGCTCTGGAACCAGTTCTCTCGAGAGGGGCTGGACTCTCTTCCACTCTGGCGTTGCCGGCAGTGAGAGGCGACGGGCTGGGGTGGCAATTCTTGTTGCCCCCCGGCTCAGAGCCTGCATGTTGGAGTTCAACCCGGTGGACGAGAGGGTAGCTTCCCTCCGCCTTCGGGTGGGGGAACGGGTCCTGACTGTGGTTTGCGCTTACGCGCCAAACCGCAGCTCAGAGTACCCACCCTTTTTGGATTCGCTCGAGCGAGTACTTGAGAGTGCTCCCCCGGGTGATTCCCTCGTTCTACTGGGGGACTTCAACGCTCATGTTGGCAGCGACAGTGAAACCTGGAGAGGCGTGATTGGGAAGAATGGCCGCCCGGATCTGAACCCGAGCGGTGTTTTGTTATTGGACTTTTGTGCCCGTCACAGATTGTCCATAACGAACACCATGTTCAAACATAAGGGTGTCCACATGTGCACTTGGCACCAGGACACCCGAGGCCGCAGTTCCATGATCGACTTTGTAGTTGTGTCGTCGGATTTGCGGCCTCATGTTTTGGACACTCGGGTGAAGAGAGGGGTGGAGCTTTCTACCGATCACCATCTGGTGGTGAGTTGGCTGCGATGGTGGGGGAGGATGCCGGACAGACCTGGCAGGCCCAAACGCATTGTGAGGGTTTGCCGGGAACGTCTGGCAGAGTCTCCTGTCAGAGAGAGTTTCAATTCCCACCTCCGGAAGAACTTTGAACATGTCACGAGGGAGGTGCTGGACATTGAGTCCGAATGGACCATGTTCCGCGCCTCTATTGTCGAGGCGGCTGATTGGAGCTGTGGCCGCAAGGTAGTTGGTGCCTGTCGTGGCGGTAATCCTAGAACCCGTTGGTGGACACCGGCGGTGAGGGATGCCGTCAAGCTGAAGAAGGAGTCCTATCGGGTTCTTTTGGCTCATAGGACTCCTGAGGCAGCGGACAGGTACCGACAGGCCAAGCGGTGTGCGGCTTTAGCGGTCGCAGAGGCAAAAACTCGGACATGGGAGGAGTTCGGGGAAGCCATGGAAAACAACTTCTGGACGGCTTTGAAGCGATTCTGGACCACCATCCGCCGCCTCAGGAAGGGGAAGCAGTGCACTATCAACACCGTGTTTGGTGAGGATGGTGTTCTGCTGACCTCGACTGCGGATGTTGTGGATCGGTGGAGGGAATACTTTGAAGACCTCCTCAATCCCACCAACACATCTTCCTATGAGGAAGCAGTGCCTGGGGAATCTGTGGTGGGCTCTCCTATTTCTGGGGCTGAGGTTGCTGAGGTAGTTAAAAAGCTCCTCGGTGGCAAGGCCCCGGGTTGGATGAGATCCGCCCGGAGTTCCTTAAGGCTCTGGATGCTGTGGAGCTGTCTTGGTTGACAAGACTCTGCAGCATCGCGTGGGCATCGGGGGATGTACCTCTGGATTGGCAGACCGGGGTGGTGGTTCCTCTCTTTAAGAAGGGGAACCGGAGGGTGTGTTCTAACTATCGTGGGATCACACTCCTCAGCCTTCCCGGTAAGGTCTATTCGGGTGTGCTGGAGAGGAGGCTACGCCGGATAGTCGAACCTCGGATTCAGGAGGAACAGTGTGGTTTTCGTCCTGGTCGTGGAACTGTGGACCAGCTCTATACTCTCGGCAGGGTCCTTGAGGGTGCATGGGAGTTTGCCCAACCAGTCTACATGTGTTTTGTGGACTTGGAGAAGGCATTCGACCGTGTCCCTCGGGAAGTCCTGTGGGGAGTGCTCAGAGAGTATGGGGTATCGGACTTTCTGATTGTGGTGGTCCGCTCCCTGTATGATCAGTGCCAGAGTTTGGTCCGCATTGCCGGCAGTAAGTCGAACACGTTTCCAGTGAGGGTTGGACTCCGCCAAGGCTGCCCTTTGTCACCGATTCTGTTCATAACTTTTATGGACAGAATTTCTAGGCGCAGTCAAGGCGTTGAGGGGATCTGGTTTGGTGGCTGCAGGATTAGGTCTCTGCTTTTTGCAGATGATGTGGTCCTGATGGCTTCATCTGGCCAGGATCTTCAGCTCTCGCTGGATCGGTTCGCAGCTGAGTGTGAAGCGACTGGGATGAGAATCAGCACCTCCAAGTCCGAGTCCATGGTTCTCGCCCGGAAAAGGGTGGAGTGCCATCTCCGGGTTGCGGAGGAGACCCTGCCCCAAGTGGAGGAGTTCAAGTACCTTGGAGTCTTGTTCACGAGTGAGGGAAGAGTGGATCGTGAGATCGACAGGCGGATCGGTGCGGCGTCTTCAGTGATGCGGACGCTGTATCGATCTGTTGTGGTGAAGAAGGAGCTGAGCCGGAAGGCAAAGCTCTCAATTTACCGGTCGACCTACGTTCCCATCCTCACCTATGGTCATGAGCTTTGGGTTATGACCGAAAGGACAAGATCACGGATACAAGCGGCCGAAATGAGTTTCCTCCGCCGGGTGAGAGATAGGGTGAGAAGCTCTGCCATCCGGGGGGAGCTCAAAGTAAAGCCGCTGCTCCTCCACATCGAGAGGAGCCAGTTGAGGTGGTTCGGGCATCTGGTCAGGATGCCACCCGAACGCCTCCCTAGGGAGATGTTTAGGGCACGTCCAACCGGTAGGAGGCCACGGGGAAGACCCAGGACACATTGGGAAGACTATGTCTCCCGGCTGGCCTGGGAACCCCTCGGGATCCCCCGGGAAGAGCTGGACGAAGTGGCTGGGGAGAGGAAAGTCTGGGTTTCCCTGCTTAGGTTGCCGCCCCCGCGACCCGACCTTGGATAAGCGGAAGAAAATGGATGGATGGATGGATGGACGTTCATATTGTTGTTACTCAGCCAGCGTTTGTGGGTCGGATGGACCCGTTGCATTTTGTGGCTTTGAATGCCTCACAATCAAAGACTATTATGTTAAAATACTGAACAGATGTTTACCTTATCCCAATAAACATCTGTTCAATATGAACATTACACAAGGGTTAAACAAGTTGAAAAACGTATTCGGGTGTTACCATTTAGTGGTCAATTGTACGGAATATGTACTGTACTGTGCAATCTACTAATAAAAGTTTCAATCAATCAATCAATCAATCAATCAGCCATCTTGGCTTGGTTGACTACCACTGGTTTTCACTTCAGGGAAGAAGTCACGTGACATCCGCTACACCTCCCTGATACCGAAGTACATGTCAAACTACTTCCTTAACGTAAATGACCGCCATAACCACAACACCAGGGGAGCTCCACTAACCACGTTAAACCCAGATTCCGAACTAACAAAGGTCTTAACTCATTCTCTTTCTATGCCACATCAATGTGGAATGCGCTCCCAACAGATATAAAAGAAAGGGCCTCTCTATCCTCCTTCAAAACCGCAATAAAAGTACACCTCCAGGCAACTTCAACCCTAAACTAACACCCTCCCTGGATTGTTAATAATCAAATGTAAACAATCAAATGCAGTTACTTTTTCTTATGCCTTCTGATCTCTCTCTCTCTCTCTCTCTCTCTCTCTCTCTCTCTCTCTCTCTCTCTCTCTCTCTCTCTCTCTCTCTCTCTCTCTCTCTGTCCACTACTTGCTGTCCATATCCTACCAAGTCAGACCTACACTGTTCCAAAATCCATTTCTCTGTTCTCAATTGTTGATGACTGATGATAATCAACCAAACCTAACCCTCCCCCCCCCCCCCCCCCGCCCCCCCTCGATTGTAAATAATGTAAATAATTCAATGTGATTATCTTGTGTGATGACTGTATTATGATGATAGTATATATCTGATAGTATATATCTGTATCATGAATCAATTTAAGTGGACTCTGACTTAAACAAGTTGAAAACGTATTAGGGTGTTACCATTTAGTGGTCAATTGAGGTATTTAGGGCACGTCCGACCGGTAGGAGGCCACGGGGAAGACCCAGGAATATGTACTTCACTTTGCAACCTACTAATAAAAGTCTCAATCAATCAATCAAAAACAGAATACAAGCTATCTCATAACTGTAATGACGCCCCAACGCCTGTGGAGGGCAGTAGTGCACTACTACTGCCAGACCAGCGCCTGCTCTACCGGAACTGGAAAGCAAAGACCGCCTCCTCTCGACCACAACAACCTAATCCGGAAATCAGTTCATCTCGACCCGGTTCATGTCGACTTGGGCGAGGCCTGTTTCTATCTAAATGATGGCGGAAGATGAGTAAATTTGACGCGGAGTAGGCAAGGATAACTCGAGGTAGTGAATAGTGAGGCTTTAAAATGAATCCAGACACTCGTTCTTAACGATGCCAAAGCTGAATGGGTAGCTCGTATGTGAACTTGCTAGTCGCTTGCTTGTCACCGACGTCTTTGTCCTGTATTGCTGTTGGACTGCTGTTTAAGCAGTCAGTGAAATAAAACAGCGCCACAATATAGGTACGTTGTTGTTGTGTCATTTTCTAACGTGGCACACATATAGCGTCATCATCAATGGATGACATGGTGTTTTCAAAATAAAACAAATACGCCTCGCAAGTTATTATTGATGGCGTCCTCCAAAGTCGACATCACCAGCAATGAGAGCAATTGTTCCAAAGAGAACAATGGCAGCCGTCTTTCCGCTGAAGCAGCAGACCAGACTTACTTTTGTGTCGATGACCTGGTGAACGTCGCCACTGTGGGTGAGTTGCAGGAACATACCAGTGATTTGAGTTCATTATTCTCGGGTGTTCTTTATTTACATTGATATCCCACACACAATAAGTGTTCACACTAGGTCTGTAACGGGATTTGATTTCGGTTTTGTACAACGACATACCAATTACATTACCAGTGAGGGATAGGTTGATTGTCAACACTAAATTGGCCCTAGTGTGTGAATGTGAGTGTGGATGTTGTCTGTCTGTCTGTGTTGGCCCTGTGATGAGGTGGCGACTTGTCCAGGGTGTACCCAGCCTTCCGCCGGATTGTAGCTGAGATAGGCTCCAGCGACCCCAAAGGGAATAAGCGGTACAAAATGGATGGATGGATAACTACGTACCAATTGCTCACGAGATACATAACCAGTGAGGGATAGGTTGATTGGCAGCACTAAATTTGTCCTAGTGTGTGAATGTGAGTGTGAATGTTGTCTGTCTGTCTGTGTTGGCCCTGCGATGAGGTGGCGACTTGTCCAGGGTAGTGATGGGTTGATGAGGCGTCATGAAGCGTTTCGACACATTGCAAAACTGTGTTGATACTGTGTCGATATTGACATTTAAAATCCCTACAGGCAACCTATGGACCGACTCAACTGACACTGATTTCATGACCTAGTATACACAATATTATAAACCAAGTTATTGTATTTCATTTAGGATTATTTCATATCTTCATTTAAATAAAAATACATGTTTATCTTTTTTAGATACAGTCAATAAATAATGTGAACATGTATCATAACATGGAAATCTAATAGAACGTGTTGTGAATGAGGATGCTTGTGGACTGGGATTTTTTTTTTTAAATTTTACACATTTTTATTTGAAAAAAAAACAGTTTTTCCAACGTATTAAATTGTACACGATTTCTCTTCTTGGTTATTATTTCTCCGGCTGTAGAAAAGACCCACTCACAGGGCACAGAGGAGGCGTCAGTGCGACACAGTTCGCGTATCGGTCACGTGACCGAAACAGCTCATGATCGGTCACGTGACTTTATAAAAGCGGTATGCGCACCGACACTGAGTTTTACTCTATGAGCTCTACGCATGCGCCCATGCATCGGTGTTGCCGGACCCATCACTAGTCCAGGGTGTAACCCGCCTTCTGCCCGAATGCAGCTGAGATAGGCTCCAGCAACCCCCGCGGCCCCAAAAGGGACAAGCGGTAGAAAATGGATGGATGGATGGACAGGAAATGTACATTTCACCTGCACAACCCCGAAAACAGTGCAGCCCAGCATTTGGTTAGCGGAAGTCATGGCTTACGATAGATTCCATAGCTTGAAAAACCCTCTTCCATCATTTTTGGAACACTTGGCCTTAACCGGTGAATGATGAAAGTATGTGGAATGTAACTGGAGAGAGCTTGTGTGTGCATGTTTTTTTCAGCCTAATCCACCCAACACCCACCCACACACGTGTGCTGCTCACACCAAATGTAACTGCACGCTGTAATCACTGCATTGTTAATTTTGTTGACTAAATATATCCATCTTAGTTATCGTCAATAGCCTATTTTCTACTGACTATAATTGGACGATAACTAATCAAAACAAATGCGTGTTGACTAAAATAATGACAAAATTACCGCCATGGGACGCACCGGATTATAAGGCGCACTGCGTAGAGCGGGTCTAGCATACTTGCCAACCCTCCCGATTTTCCCGGGAGACTCCCGAATTTCAGTGCCCTTCCCGAAAATGTCCCGGGGCAACCATTCTCCCGAATTTCTCCCGATTTCCACACGGACAACAATATTGGGGGCGTGCCTTTAAAGCACTACCTTTAGTGTCTTCAACAACCTATCGTCACGTCCGCTTTTCCTCCATACAAACAGCGTGCCGGCCCAGTCACATAATATCTACGGCTTTTACACACACATTAGTGAATGCAAGGCATTCTTGATCAACAGCCATACAGGTCACACTGAGGCTGGCCGTATAAACAACTAATACACTGTTACAAATAGGCGCCACACTGTGAACCCACACCAAACAAGAATGACAAACACATCCGCACCGTAACACACCATAAACACAACAGAACAAATACCCAGAACCCCTTGCAGCATTAACTCTTCCGGGACGCTACAATCTACACCCCCGACGCCCCCCCATCTCCCGAATTCGGAGGTCTCAAGGTTGGCAAGTATGTGGTCTAGGCAGGTCTATTTTCATACAAAAGGCGTGCCGGATTATAGGGCGCATTAAAGCCATCCATCCATTTTCTACCGCTATTATTATCATTATTGTTTTCTAAATTGAAAACACTTCCTTGTGGTCTACATAACATGTAATGATAGTTCATTGGTCAACATGTTGCATAGATTATGTTTTACAGATCATCTTCAAGCCGCTTTCTGACAGTCGCTTCAGGATGCGCCGTTTTGTGGGCGGTCTTATTTACGTAGCTCACGTTCGGCAGCGTCTTCTCCCCGTCATCTTTGTTGTAGCGGTATAGTGTGCAAGGACGGGAGTGGAAAAAGTGTCAAAAGATGGAGCTAACTGTTTTAATGACATTTAGACTTTACTTAAATAAATAACCAAGCAGCATCTCCTTATCTGGAAACAACAACACCGGAAATGTGTCCCGTGAAAAACCGTCCGACCGGAACTCTAATAACTAAAGTTCCTTGGGTAAATAATGTAAACTCACTACACCGGTATGTTTTAGCGCTTTCATGGTTAGTTTACTGACAGATATAAGTAAGAACTTTACGCTACTTTATATTAGAAATGTCAACAGCGGAGGATGAATGTCCCATAACAAGAAGATAGGGAAAAAGAAGAAGCTTATCTATCGACTATGGTGTCGACACAAACTACATAGGCGGACCCGCACAATTTTTCAGGATTTATGCAGATCAGCAGGTGCCAGAAGGTAAGAATAGTTGCTTTTGCATAATATCGCGAAACAAAACGCCAGATAATATGTCTTACCTTATACACACACAATAATATTACTTGTATGTTGAAGCACATCAAACGGTGTAGCCTACACTTATCTCTTATGTTTGACTCCCATCTACTGGTCACACTTATCATTACACCATTTACCAAATGTTATGTCAGACCCACTCGACATCCGTTGCTTTCGGTCTCCCCTAGAGGGGGGGGGTTACCCACATATGCGGTCCTCTCCAAGGTTTCTCATAGTCATTCACCGACGTCCCACTGGGGTGAGTTTTTCCTTGCCCGTATGTGGGCTCTGTACCGAGGATGTCGTTGTGGCTTGTACAGCCCTTTGAGACACTTGTGATTTAGGGCTATATAAATAAACATTGATTGATTGATTGATACCAAATAAAATAGCTTCGAGGTCGGTAAGCTCAACCAAACTTATTCCTTACATTAGCGCACCGGGTTATAAGGCGCACCGTCGAGTTTTCAGGGGGGAAAAGGATTTTAAGTGCGCCTTATAGTCCGGAAAATACGGTAATATAAAATTATTCATACTGGAATTAATTACAGTACTATTGCTATTAAAGACAGTAGAGCAGGAGCAAGGCCGCATACTTGACTTTTGTAGTACACCATGGATAAGATGCCCTTATGATGCACTTAAGTCAGTGTCCTCAGCACACTGTTCCGCTATTAATTCCACAATATGACAACCCAAAAGACCTGGGGCCGTACTTATCAAGCTTCTTAGAATTACTCCTAAGAAGTCTGCTAAGAGTTGACTTAAGAGTAAATAAATTCTTCGCTGAAAGCTGCACTTAAAAGTTAGTTATCAAGCGTCTTACTCACACTTTCAGCGAAGTGTAGGACTGAATCTTAAGTGTCACACTCAGAGCTGAATTACGACATTACTATGTGCCGTAAACGGAATTTTAAAATTCACCTAACGTCACCTAATTAGGTGACGTCATTTCTGTGTCCATAGAAATTACCAATCACGGAAGGGAATCCGTTGTCTAAGAATAAAGAAATATCTTGGAAATATTTAAGTGGACAATGGGAGTGTATATTTTGACAATAAACTACAAAATAATACAAAACAAACTAGTCCCCGCCGGCACTCACGCTACCGCTCCCTCTCTTCTATCGCCCACACACTCACTGACGTCACTCACCTCACGGCCACACACATACGCTACTGTCATAACATTTTCTTTCCAATTCATTAATTAGGCAACTAATTTGAAACTGGTGTGGGTGGCTCTATATATACTAGCCCACTGCAGACACATGCAGAAATCAACAAAGAATCGAAAAGTATTAAATCTGTGACAAAAATAATATCCGCTCTGTCTAAACGATACCGTTTGATCAGCTGCTCGTCATCAAAAAAAAAAAAACATTGTTCCGTTCCCTGAATGTTCGCGCACGTCTCTCTCGCCTCAGTGCCATCCCCTGCTGGCAACTCCTAACCACTTAAGACACCTCTGAAGGTCTCTTAAATATCGTGGAGAGTAGGAGTGATTCTTAGACTTAAGAACGTTGATAAAAAGCTTTTATTCTTAAGTTTGAGAGTAGGACTAAATTTATATTTATATATATATATATATATAATGTGTTCTAGATTTATAACACTGGTTGCTGTGTTTAAACGGGACAGAGGCCAAGACGCCAATTTTGCTCACAATTTGGAATACAAATAGTTTGTTTCTTTATTTGACCATTGTAGTTATATATTATTCAGCATTTAAAAAATTGCTTAATTTTGTCTAAAATGATAGCACCATAAGCTTAGTTTGAAATGTACTTACTGATGTATTCATGGAGTGCAGGTCTTGTTGTGAATTTAGTGTTGTGATGCTCAACAATAAGCTTAATAAAAGTGGTTTCAAGACAACTTCAAAGATACATTATCCTTTTTAATTTATATTTTGTCCGATAAAATCTACTGTAATTTCATCCGATTTAAAATGTTTAAGCACTTAATCAACTGAACCAATTTAAATGTCTAAAACCAAAATACATTTTCATCAAAACACCAACTAAAACTCAATCAAAAACTGCTGTCAAAATGAACAATTAATCACTGCGGATGTATTTGTATCACCATTAATATTTTTAGCGTGATATTTCCTAACAATAGCACGATAACTTTGAGGCATTGTGACCCACATCTGAATAGGGCTGAGTTAAATGAGCTCATCGTACGATTTGCATAATTGGCCATGACTGTGCGTGAGTTCTGTGCGATGTGGACAAAAATACACATCCCGACATAGGTCATTTTATATCCTATTATTTTCTTAAAATTATACATTTGCACAAATTAAATTAATGACAATTTCTGCCGCACCTTACAAATGAGGGTCTTTTAAAGGCCTACTGAAATGAATTTTTTTTATTTAAACGGGGATAGCAGATCTATTCTATGTGTCATACTTGATCATTTCGCGATATTGCCATATTTTTGCTGAAAGGATTTAGTATAGAACAACGACGATAAAGATTGCAACTTTTGGTATCTGATAAAAAAAAGGCTTGCACCTACCGGAAGTAGCGTGACGTAGTCAGTTGAACATATACGCAAAGTTCCCTATTGTTTACAATGATGGCCGCATGAAGTGAGAGAGATTCGGACCGAGAAAGCGACAATTTCCCCATTAATTTGAGCGAGGATGAAAGATTTGTGGATGAGTAAAGTGCAAGTGAAGGACTAGTGGGGAGTTGAAGCTATTCAGATAGGGAAGATGCTGTGAGAGCCGAGGGTGACCTGATATTCAGCTGGGAATGACTACAACAGTAAATAAACACAAGACATATATATACTCTATTAGCCACAACACAACCAGGCTTATATTTAATATGCCACAAATTAATCCTGCATAATAACACCTGCGTGTTTGTTATGCTAGCTCCTAGCTCCTCTGCTAGCTCCTAGCTCCATAGAACACGCCAATACAATTCAAACACCTGATCAACACACACAATCACTCAGCCCAAAAGACCGTTCACCTAACCCAAGGTTCATAAAGCTTATATATTTTTAAAAAGTTACGTACGTGACGCGCACGTACGGTACGGTACGTGTTATGCTAGCTCCTAGCTCCTCTGCTAGCTCCTAGCTCCATAGAACACGCCAATACAATTCAAACACATGATCAACACACACAATCACTCAGCCCAAAAGACCGTTCACCTAACCCAAGGTTCATAAAGCTTATATATTTTAAAAAAGTTACGTACATACGCAAAAAAAAGCCAAAGCTGCATACTCACAGTAGCACGTCTGCGTCTTTGTCATCCAAATCAAAGTAATCCTGGTAAGAGTCTGTGTTGTCCCAGTTCTCTACAGGCGTCTGTGTATCCAAATCAAAAGTCCTCCTGGTTAGAGTCTCTGTTATCCGAGTTCTTCCATCTTGACTGCATCTTTCGGGAATGTAAACAAAGAAGCGCCGGCTGTGTACTGTTGTGGCTGACTACGTTCGAAAAATACGTCCATTTCGCACCGACAACTTTCTTCTTTGCTTGCTTGGCTTCCTTCTCCATAATGCAATGAACATGATTGAAACAGATTCACGAACACAGATGTCCAGAATACTGTGGAATTATGAAATGAAAACAGAGCTTTTTCGTATCGGCTTCAATGTGGAAGGCATACCCGTGTTCGCCGGGCTACGTCACGCGCATACGTCATCCGCAGAGGCGTTTCGAACCGGAAGTTTAGCGGCAAATTTAAAATTGCACTTTATAAGTTAACCCGGCCGTATTGGCATGTGTTATAATGTTAAGATTTCATCATTGATATATAAACTATCAGACTGCGTGGTCGGTAGTAGTGGGTTTCAGTAGGCCTTTAAAGGCCTACTGAAATTAATTGTTTTTATTTAAACGGGGATAGCAGATCCATTCTATGTGTCATACTTGATCATTTTGCGATATTGCCATATTTTTGCTGAAAGGATTTAGTATAGAACAACGTCGATAAAGTTCGCAACTTTTGGTCTCTGATAAAAAAAAAACCTTGCCCCTACCGGAAGTAGCGTGACATTGTCAGTTGTTCACTCCCTCATATTTTCCTATTGTTTTCAACGCAGCTAGAGCTATTCGGACCGAAAAAGCGACGATTACCCCATTAATTTGAGCGAGGATGAAAGATTCGTGGACGAGGAACGTTAGAGTGACGGACTAGAATGCAGAGAAATACATATTTCTTTTCGCTCTGACCGTAACTTAGGTACAAGCTGGCTCATTGGATTCCACACTCTCTCCTTTTTCTATTGTGGATCACGGATTTGTATTTTAAACCACCTCGGATACTATATCATCTTGAAAATGAGAGTCGAGAACGGGAAATGGACATTCACAGTGCCTTTTATCTCCACGACAATACATCGACAAGGCTCTTTAGCAGGAGCTAACGTGATAGCATCTGTCTCAAATGCAGATAGAAACAAAATAAATAAATCCCTGACTGGAAGGATAGACAGAAGATCAACAATACTATTAAACCATGTACATGTAACTACACGGTTAATAGATCTCAGCCTGGCAAAGCTTAACAATGCTGTTGCTAACGACGCTAAGGCTGACTTAGCAACCGGACCTCACAGAGCTATGATAAAAACATTAGCGCTCCACCTACGCCAGCCAGCCCTCATCTGCTCTGCTCATCAACACCCGTGCTCACCTGCGTTCAAGCGATCGACGGCGCGACGAAGGACTTCACCCGATCATCCGTGCGGTGGCCGGTGAGCGGCTAGCATCGGCTAGCGCGTCTGCTATCCAAGTGAGTAGTCCTTGTTTTGTTGCTACAGCCAGCCGCTATACACCGATCCCACCTACAAAGTTCTTCTTTGCAGCCTCCATTGTTCATTAAACAAATTTCAAAAGATTCACCAACACAGATGTCCAGAATACTGTGGAATTATGAAATGAAAACAGAGCTTTTTTGTATTGTATTCAATGGGGAAGGCATACCTCTGTTCCCCGGGCTACGTCACGCGCATACGTCATCCTCCGAAGGCTTTTTCAACCGGAAGTGTGGCGGGAAATTTAAAATTGCACTTTATAAGTTAACCCGGCCGTATTGGCATGTTACAATGTTAAGATTTCATCATTGATGTATAAACTATCAGACTGCGTGGTCGGTAGTAGTGGGTTTCAGTAGGCCTTTAAGTTAAAACTAATTAAAGTAATACAATTGTATGATTGTATAAATACATGTAACGATTTTATTGATCAATTATAGTTTTTTTTGCGGACAATTTGAAAAATAAATCAATGTTTTTCTCCTTTTGCCTTTTTTGAATGACTGAGCATTTCATGAAATCTACTTTTATACCTAATCATGGCACCCACCTGTTCCCAATTTATCTGTTCACCTGTGGGATGTTCCAAATAAGTGTTTGATGAGCATTCATCAACTTTATTAGTATTTATTGCCACCTTTCCCAACTTCTTTGTCACATGTTGCTGGCATCAAATTCTAAAGTTAATGATTATTTGAACAACATTTTTTTTTTATCAGTTTGAACATCAAACATGTTATATTTGTAGCATATTCAACTGAATATGGGTTGGAAATGATTTGCAAATCATTGTATTTCGTTTATATTTACATCTAACACAATTTCCCAACTCATCGGGGCGGCATGGCGTAGTGGGTAGAGCGGCCTTGCCAGAAACCTGAGGGTTGCAGGTTCGCTCCCCGCCTCTTACCATCCAAAAAATCGCTGCCGTTGTGTCCTTGGGCAGGACACTTCACCCTTGCCCCCGGTGCCGCTCACACCGGAGAATGAATGATGAATGAATGAGTTGTAAAAATGAATGATGGGTTCTCACTTCTCTGTGAAGCGCTTTGAGTGTCTAGAAAAGCGCTATATAAATCTAATCCATTATTATTATTACCGTAATTTCCGGACTATAAGCCGCTACTTTTTCCCCTCGTTCTGGTCCCTGCGGCTTATACAAGGGTGCGGCTTATTTACGGCCTGTTCTTCTCCGACACCGACGAAGAGGATTTCGGTGGTTTTAGTACGCAGGAGGAAGACGATGACACAATGATTAAAGACTGACTTTTCATATACCGGTAGGCTGGTTATTTTGATAACGTACAGGCGAGCACTTTGTATTACTTTGCACCGTTGTATTATTTGTACTCTGCACGAATGCTGTTCGCCATGTCAAAGATGTGAAAGTTTGATTGAATGATTGAAAGATTTATTGTTAATAAATGGGACGCTTTGCGTTCCCAAACAGTCATCTCTGTCCCGACAATCCCCTCCGTGGTAGCAGGAACCCCTATATACTACGGTAATTACACATCAAAACCCTGCGGCTTATAGTCGGGTGCGGCTTATATATGGAGCAATCTGTATTTTCCCCTAAATTTAGCTGGTGCGGCTTATAGTCAGGTGCGGCTTATAGTCCGGAAATTACGGTATATGGAAACGGGGTTCGTAATTTTTTTTTAATGTTTTCTGCTGGTGGTGTGCCTCTGGATTTTTTCAATGAAAAAAATGTGCCTTGGCTCAGAAAAGGTTGAAAAACACTGTGTTTGAAGATACCGCAGTAGTAAACAGTAGGGAAGGAAGTGAGAAACAATGCTTGGTACATGGCCGACACGAAACAATTTGCCCTTATTTCCCGGGATCCTGTGAGTGCGTGTGTTTGTGGACATGTGTGCATGACCTCCCATTCCACAGTTGCGAAAGTCAGGCTTGTCACGACGTAATTAATGTTCAATCAGCGTTGTGTCTCTTCCCATTACACCGCTGGAAGTGCAGCCCAGAAGAATAAAATACATGATTGTGACTAACACTAGCATAGAAGTTGAAACAGAACATTTGGAAGGAGCAGCAACTTCAGTGACACACTTCAGTTGCATTGCATGTGGGCTCTGTACCGAGGATGTCGTTGTGGCTTGTACAGCCCTTTGAGACACTTGTGATTTAGGGCTATATAAATAAACATTGATTGATTGATTGATTGCTTGAGTTCACGTTGTTGTGCGTAGTAATCCTGCCCTGAATGCGGATTTGCAGGCAATCAAATGTCTTTGTGACTGAACTATACTGTATTGGTCTCGACTAGGAGAATAAACCCATCCATTTTCTACCGCTTGTACCTCTCGGGGTGGTGGGGGGTGCTGGATCCTATCCCAGCTGCACTCAGGGGGAAGGCGGGGTACACCCTGGACAAGAGCCACCTCATCCCAGGGCCAAGACATTTACTAATTTAATCAGAGAAAGGCATTGTTATATCTAACAACTCCTCTGATATAACTTGTAGTAAAAAACTCTGCAGACACTTTTTGTTCAAATCATCTTTGAGTTTGTGGATAAAATCATTTTATTCCTGAAATAATCATTAAACGTGTTTCATGTGTTGGTACCTGGAGTTGGGAGAAAACACATTTGTCCGGATTTGGAGGACACTTGGGACTTTTTTGAATTGGGACAGCCTTTGCGCACCGCGATGATGTCAGCACCCTACAAATGCGCACTGTAAAGGATGATGCAGCCTCCGAATTCAGACACAGTTTATGTCTGGTCTCAAGACTTGTGTTTTTCGTTTAGATGTTAAATTCAGCATAATACTCACTGAAGTAAAAATATAAATAAAAAGGTGACGCAAATGAGTGTCTTTTTGTGTCGATCCTCGTGATGTCTATGGGGCTAAATTGAATGTCAAATTTGACCAACTTCTTGATTTATGGCCACAATAATAATTGGTTAATATGTATGTCATGACATGTAAAAGGGTATTGTTAGATAGATAGATAGATAGATAGATAGATAGATAGATAGATAGATAGATAGATAGATAGATAGATAGATAGATAGATAGATAGTACTTTATTGATTCCTTCAGGAGAGTTCCCTCAGGAAAATTAAAATTCCAGCAGCAGTGTACAACATTGAGATCAAATTTAAAAAGTAAAAAGTAAATAATGGGGGTATAAGTGGAAACAAAATATAAAAATATTACAATAGAATACAAATAAAAAGCAACAATGAGAATAAAAATATAACAGTAAAATAAGAACATAGCAAGAGAAACTAGGCAGTGGTGACCATGTTATGAAAAAGTATTGCACTGTTATTGTTTTGCACCCCCTGTCATTCTAGTACCCCCCTTCCCCCCAGAGAGGAGTTGTACAGTCTAAAGGCGTGTGGGACAAAGGAGTTTTTTAGTATATTAGTCCTGCACTTGGGATGAAGCAGTCTAGCACTGAACAGACTCCTCTGGCTACTGATAACGGTATGCAGAGGGTGACTGGCATCATCCAGGATGCTCACTAGTTTTTCAACAGTCCTCTTCTCTGCCACCGTTGTTGGCGTTTATGGAATATTTTTTAGAGGGCTTTATGGGCAGGATGGAGCTACAGTGCTAGCCGTGTAGTAGGAGCCAAATATTACAAATTAAAATGCATAAAAAAGAGAAAAACATATGTTCTTGTCTCACATAGCGGTTGTAAATGATAGATAAAATAAATACTGCAGTTCCCCTTTAAGAGGAGATAAACAGATAGAATAATCAGGGATAGAGAATAATACTGTATTGCTAAAAAGTGTTAAAATGCACAACATCGTCAGCTACGGTATGTGCGTATGAGGTGTGATAAGGAGCAGTTACGATGCATACCGCCCTAGTTGTAATAACAAGCTGCTTTCGCAGACAGTCCAATTAAGTTAAGTTAAAGTATCAATGATTGTCACGCACACACTAGGTGTGGTGAAATTTGTCCTCTGCATTTGACCCATCCCCTTGATCACCTGGGAGGTGAGGGGAGCAGTGAGCAGCAGCGGTGGCCGCGCCCGGGAATCATTTTTGGTGATTTAACCCCCAATTCCAACCCTTGATGCTGAGTGCCAAGCAGGGAGGTAATGGGTCCCATTTTTATAGTCTTTGGTATGCCTCGGCCGGGGTTTGAACTCACGACCTACCTGATCTCAGGGCGGACACTCAATTCTACTATAATGTGTTTTTAAGTGAGGACAAACAGGTAGTGCCAAATTTATTTGTGGCAGTCCAAATAAATGAATGGATGGGGGAAACCTTTCATTCATTATTTTGTGGTGCTTCTTTGTTGCACACATTAAACCTTTCCTTTGCCTATGTT
The DNA here is from genome assembly GCF_033978785.1 of Entelurus aequoreus. Lineage (NCBI taxonomy): Eukaryota > Metazoa > Chordata > Actinopteri > Syngnathiformes > Syngnathidae > Entelurus > Entelurus aequoreus. The sequence goes on from NC_084737.1 coordinate 56,721,675, forward strand.
GCCCCTACTCAGGTACAGGAACATTTGGTCGCGTTTATCTGGTTCGGGACAAAAAGAGCAGGACCTTCTATGCCCTGAAGCAGATGAGGATCCCTGACGTAATCCGCCTAAAGCAGGAGCAACATGTCTTCAATGAAAAAGCCGTGCTGAAAGAGGTCAACCACCCATTCCTCATCCGACTGTGAGTTAGTTTCCCAAGCTTCATACAAAGCTCATCATATCCAAAGAAGTAGAGATAGGTATTTTTTTACATTTACCAATTTACGGTACCTATGGAATCATTATCAGTACTCAACGGTGCCAATTTGCTGTACTTTTGTGTGTATTTATGTGGTACTAATTGTTAATTTGACACTGAGCTGATAATGACAACAGTGCTGTCCAGTTGTTACATCATGCAAGTATGCATTTATTTTAGTTGGCCCTCCGTGTGTTGCCTTAGTTGGAAAGTAGTCTTTGCCATTAAGTTGGATGCAAAGTCTTGTCTTTTGTTGAGCCCTACAAAGTATTTGTCTGTAAGAATTACACTTATCATAAACCAGCTGTTTGATTGAAACATGCATCTTAGTTGTATTTTTGATTACCAATTTTGGAGGTGTTGAAATTGCCATGTAAAATATATTACATGGTAATTAGTAGCATGTGTTTGGCATATCCAATGTAAATTAGCATCGAGGTAGCGCATTTTGAAAAGTGGAGCCTTAGTTTTAAGTTCTTTCTATCAGGAATACTTGCTTTGTTGGCATGGAAAATTGCAATGGTATATAGAGGCAGTCAGCTATGAATGCGCCTGTTTGCCTGCCGAGTGTTTGAGCCGGTGCTGGGTCTGCAACCAGTTGTGGGTCGAAATACTGGACTGTTTAGTTTTATTTGAATCTACCCGGGAGAACCGACTGAATTCCGTCAGTACCTATTTACCGTATTTTTCGGACTATAAGTCAACGTTTTTTTCATAGTTTGGTTGTGGGTGCGACGTATACTCCGGAGCGACTTATGTGTGAAATTATTAACACATTACCGTAAAATATCAAATAATATTATTTATCTCATTCGCGTGAGCGACGAAGAAAATGTCCGCACTCGTCACACACACGTCAGCAATCGTCACTCACACGCCAACCAATAAGAATTCAGCAGGTGAGGGTCATGGCAGAAGTGCATTGTGGGTCATGGAATGCTAACTGCTATATGCTATTAAAATGGATCACATCAACATTGGCGGTAACTTATAAAAACTGAGAAGGGCTGAACTAAAATGGCACCGAAAAGGAAATCATATACTGCAGATTACAAGCCGGACGTAGTGAAATATGCAGCAGAAAACGGCGATCGAGCAGCAGAAAGAAAGAGAGCGGCGCATACCAGGAGCGACAACGAGGAAGAAGATTTCATGGGATTTAGCGATCAGGAGTGACAGATTGTTTGGTTAACGTATAGCATGTTCTATATGTTATAGTTATTTGAATGACTCTCACCATAATATGTTACGTTAACATACCAGGCACGTTCTCAGTTGGTTATTTATGCGTCATATAACGTACACTTATTCAGCCTGTTTTTCACTATTCTTTATTTATTTTAAATTGCCTTTCAAATGTCTATTCTTGGTGTTGGATTTTATCAAATAAATTTCCCCAAAAAATGCGACTTATACTCCAGTGCGACGTATATATGTTTTTTTCCGTCTTTATTGTGCATTTTCGGCCGGTGCGACGTATACTCCGGAGCGACTTATAGTCCGAAAAATACAGTAAGTACCGAATTTGGTACCCATACCTACATATAAGTTCCTTAAGATGATTCCAATACTTATTTGATTTTTAAGCTTTCAGGGACTTTTGTCTAGATGTCTTTCAGCCATTATGTTCCAGTTTTCTCACTAGGTTTAGAGCTTTGGTGGTCAGCATGTGGGTAGCAAGAATCACTGTAACAAACTGTTTATTGAACCGTATTGAAGTAAACACCCAAAATGTTTTCATGACAACATTCAGGGTTCTTGCGCATCCTGTAAAAAAAATAGTTTTGAATTTTTAGGCATGAAAAACATATGGACAATTTTATCGGACTTGTAAAGCAAATGCAACAATAAGGCACGGAGGTTAGCTATTTCTAGCCGGCGCAGGGCTCCACGTGACGCTACCAGCCAATCAAATTTTAATTTACGCGTAGAGTAGTTCTGCAACAGAGTGCTTCAAATAGACTTTGTCACTAGATTTAGGGACTTTTTTAAAAACCCCGCCTGTAAGTTTATAAGGTTTCCAAAGTATTGGTCTGCAAGTGTGCGCCTTTTCTCTCCCAAGAGGAGCTGAGAGTTCTAGTGGACATGTTGTTTACTTGGTTGTATGCAGGGAGGTGCAACAAACAGTATCTGTGATTTCAGCAAAGTGGGAGCTTTCAGGTAATTACAGTTAACTGGTAATCTTAATAAACAACTTGAGGATGCTGTGTTGGAGGTCCTGTGGTCATCTGGGACCTTGCGTTTCTTGTTATTAATGAGTGCTTTTAATCTCTATTGGAAAAATTGCACACACTAGGGCCAATTTAGTGTTGCCAATCAACCTATCCCCAGGTGCATGTTTTTGGCGGTGGGAGGAAGCCGTAGTACCCGGAGAGAACACACGCAGTCACGGGGAGAACATGCAAACTCCACACAGAAAGATCCCGAGCCCGGGATTGAACTCAGGACCTTCGTATTGTGAGGCACATGCACTCACCCCTGTTCCACCGTGCTGCCCTTGAAATTGGCCCTAGTGTGTGAATGTGAGCGTGAATGTTGTCTGTCTATCTGTGTTGGCCCTGCGATGAGGTGGCGACTTGTCCGGGGTGTACCCCGCCTTCCGCCCGAATGCAGCTGAGATAGGCTCCAGCAACCCCGCGACCCCAAAAAGGACAAGCGGTAGAAAAGGGATGGATGGATGGAAAAATTGCAAAAATATCAAGTTAACTTACTGTTCCTTTGACCTGAAAACATGTGGTTGCACTTCTGCATTTGTTTAATAAACATCAATGTATTTGCCTAACTTGAATCTAGACACAAATGACTTAAACAGCATTTTGTTCTTTGCCAGGTTTTGGACGCACCATGACGAACGCTTCCTCTATATGTTGATGGATTATGTGCCTGGCGGGGAGCTGTTCAGCTACCTTCGCAACCGTGGCCGTTTCATCAACACAACAGCTCTTTTCTACGCTTCTGAGATTGTCTGTGCTATTGAATACCTGCACTCTAAAGACATTGTCTACCGTGACCTAAAGCCAGAGAACATCCTGCTGGACAGGGAGGGCCATATCCGTCTGACCGACTTCGGCTTTGCCAAGAAGCTTTCTGAGAGGTCCTTATAGTCAATCATTTGTGCTCATTGATTTATTCTCATTTTAGCATCCAATTACCGTATTTTCCGCACTATAAGGCGCACCAGATTATAATGCGCACCTTCAATGAATGGCCTATTTTAAAACTTGGTTCATATATAAGGTGCACCGCATTATAAGGCGCATAGAATAGACGCTACAGTAGAGGCTGGGGTTACGTTATGCATCCATTAGATGGAGCTGCGCTAAAGGGAATGTCAACAAAACAAATAGTGATTGTACTGACACTTATACTTGCTGCTCTCTGTTCAACAACTCAATGTTCAAGTTTGTCCTCCAACTGTAGCCATCTCGCTTTGTTCCCTCGGAAACTCTGTTTAGTCTTCTTTACTTGGCGCAGGTCATCATGTTGCTTCCGCCACTTCCGCACCATTGATTCGTTAATGTTAAATTCTCTCGCTGCTGCTCTATTCCCGTGTTCTACTGCGTGACTCATCGCCTTGAGTTTAAACTGCATCGTAGGCGTGTCTCTTAATAGGAGCCATTTTTGGGTCTTTACATTACAAGTTTAGGTCTCGCAACTACGGTTAGCAGCCGCCGACTTCATTTTCCTCCGTAGAAGATGAAGCGCTTCTTCTTCTACGGTAAGCAGAAGTTGGCGGCTGCTTACCGGCTTCTACAGTAAGCAGAAAATTGGCGGCTGCTTACCGTAGAAGAAGAAGCGCTTCTTCTACGGTAAGAAGCCGCCGACTTCATTTTCCCCCGTAGAAGAAGAAGCGCTTCTTCTTCTACGGTAAGCAGCCGTAGAAGGGGGAAAATGAAGTCGGCGTAGTTACCGTAGTTGCGAGACCTGTTTTGGTCAATGTTGGTCCATATATAAGGGGCACCGGATTATAAGGCGCACTGTCAGCTTTTGAGGAAATTGGAGGTTTTTAGGTGCGCCTTATAGAGCGGAAAATACGGTACTATAACAGATAGGGTTAATATAATATCATTTAATCACATGTTTACCCCCAAAGTTAGCCTTTAACAGTTAGCCCTTTTTCACCTAGCTTTATACTGTATACTATTTGTCTGCTTACATTTAGTCACATTTCTTCACTTCCTGTGTTTAAAATTAAATACCGGTAGGTTTGTTGTAACAGAGACAGGATGTGTAAGTTATATATAAATAAGTCAAAATAAGTACTTCATTGCAATACAAAAGGTGATTTTAGTAATTATTGTAAAAAGTGTTGTTGATGAGCACAGAGATCAGACATTTCTTGCAGTTGGTCAGCAGAGTTGCACGCATCTCATGAGGGATTTTGGTCCTCTCGTCTGTACGGATTTGCTTCAAAACCAGAAGTTTTCGAGGCTGTCATTTGGTAACTCAAGGTTTTTTGCACGCTTTGACAGTAGGGATGCTATTATTGGATTCATATTTTAATATTTCTCTGTAAACACCTCCATTTTGCTATTTTGTGACCACATTACATTTTCCTTGTGTCAGGTGTGGATGTTTAAACTTATAGTACTTTACAGTCTTGGGCAGGTTTACAGTCTTGTCAGTGAGGTCCTTTGACAGCTCTTTGGTCTTGTCCACGGTGGTGCAGAGATTTGAATGCAAGATAGTGTTTGTGTGATGGCTATATTTTATACACAGAATTAGTTGAGATTAGGAGTACTTTCTTTAAAAGACAGGATAGATCGGTGTGTTTCATGGACTAATAACCGCTCTGAAATACACATTCCTAACCTTTAAAATACATTTTCAATTTGTTTTACATCCTGTCTCTTTCTGTTAGAGTAACCCTATCATAAAAACTATTGACATATTTTTAATGGTCTAAACTTTACAAAAATCCAAGATATACCTAGTATATCATATGAAACAAATGATATTAACAGAACAACCAATGTGTTGTTTTTTGAAATGTTATTTTCCAAATTAATCAAGAAAAGCTAAAGTATACATATTTCACATAACTTTGTACTTTTTTTCTAATCTGCATATTTATTGTACTTTATATCCTTTTGTAAATTACTTATTTTGACAAACTTCACATTCCATGTGTTTTATTGTTTATTATTTTATCTAACTTGACCAGTTTGACTATCTGTAAGTCTGTGTTTAAAATACTGCAATACATTTTTAGGAACATATGCCTGTAGCGATTGCACAATTCTGTTACTACCATAAATTAGGGACCTGAGAATTTTCCGAAACAATAAGGCTGACAGCAAAAACTATTTTAAAATTATGAAATGTATAAATAGATTCAGTTCATTGTGTACATCTGTACAGCAATGCATATAAAACATTTTTTCTCCAGAACCTTGTAGAAAGGTGGTGTAAAATTCTCTATAATATAAAGCACTCTACAACCTCACACATGCATGCACCCCATGCTGATCTTCATAATGGGTCAATAGGAGCCTGACATCTTCTTTATTTGTTTTTTTGAGTAGAACCTGGACACTCTGTGGTACTCCAGAGTATCTAGCTCCAGAAGTCATCCAAAGCAAAGGTCACGGTCGAGCAGTGGACTGGTGGGCTCTCGGCATCCTCATCTTTGAAATGCTGGCAGGGTGCGTACTGCTGTATTTACTAATTACTGACTTTGACCAGTTTGGGGCGTGGGTATGATATTTTTATATCAACCAATGGTGTGCATTAAACCAGGACATGGTAGGAAGCAGAATAGATATTAAGTAATATAATCAATCATGTGTTTTAGGGAAACGTATCCTCCTATTGGCGTGCTGCAATCTGCGTATATATGTACATGCACATATAACATATACTTTTTTTCTTTAGGTACCCACCTTTCTTTGATGACAATCCTTTTGGAATCTACCAAAAAATCCTGGCAGGAAAACTGGACTTTCCACGTCATCTAGATTTCTATGTCAAGTAAGCTTTAATTTTGAATGCATACAATTCACACCATTTGTTAGGGCTAGGTAACATGGTCAATTCCTTAAATCAATGCGATGTCAATTCATTAGGTTCTAAATCGATAAATTCGATACGCGCTTAATTATTGAACATTTCTCATCTCTTATGAAATACTTTCAGTTTTCTCTTCGCCATAAACAACTTTATACTATTTAAACTTGAACTGTAAAAGTCTGTCTCTATCTCTGCAAATTGCATTAAAGGGGAACTGCACTTTTGTGGAATTTTGCCTATCGTTCACAATTCTTTTAAAGACAAGAACACAGTGACGTGCGGTGAGGTTCATGGCTGGTGAGGCACTGACTTCATCACAGTCAGATTTACAAACATATGAACCCTAAAGAGTATCTTATTCACCATTTGATTGGCAGCAGTTAACGGGTTATGTTCAAAAGCTCATACCAGCATTCTTCCCTGCTTGGCACTCAGCATCAAGGGTTGGAATTGGGGGTTATATAACCAAAAATTATTCCCGGGCGTGGCGCCGCTGCTGCCCACTGCTCCCCTCACCTCCTAGGGGGTGATCAAGGGGATGGGTCAAAAGCAGAGGACAAATTTCATTACAGCTCTTTGGTCTTGTCCACGGTGGTGCAGAGATTTGAATGCAAGATAGTGTTTGTGTGATGGCTATATTTTATACACAGAATTAGTTGAGATTAGGAGTACTTAATTTTTTTTCTTTTTACATTTTTTTTCTTTCCATGATGGCACGTGAGGCCCCGCCTCACCTGCCTCCCCTGACTGCACGTCACTGCAAGAACATATATGTTTATATCTTTTTTTATGCATTCTAACTTGCAATATACGGCAAGTACGAGAGGTGGCTAACAATGCAGATAATGGGAGTACACTATTCCGCCAATAAAGCCTTCTAAAAACACATCCAAAAACTGCTAACAATACTCTATTTAAATCTTGTGTCCTGAGTATCAACCAAGTAGTAGCAATATTGTCATTATAAGCGCTAAAGCAGACAATCTATTTTTAGTGGCGCCGTGACCACAGAGAACTAACTAGCTTATGCTGCTATATTGTCATACTGAGCAAAAAGACGCTCGTTTGCGGCAACTTTTTTTTTTTAACCATTAGTGAGGATTATAATGAATTCTTCATCAAAACAGAACGATATGAACATCCTATCAGTCTGCTACCCAATGAGAGCTGACATTTTACAGTAAGTGGTTGCTTTTGTATGTTTGTAGTTCATATTTCTTATTCAGCACTTAGCAATACAGCTGCATGTTTAGTGTTTCACTAAAGCTGCATCTGTTTAGCACACAGCTTGTAAAACGTGTTTCTCATCCTCCTTCTATTCAGGCTAAAAAAGATTAGGTTCTGGATCATCATTTGTGTCAAAATAGTCTTTGTTGTCTCTCGTGAAGTATGCTGTATGCCGTGTTGTTGTTGAAGGGAAAAGCAGCAATTGTGATGCGTCTGTAAAATTATTGCGCCATTGTATGCTTAAAATAAACAAAATATGTAAATATTAAATGTTATTTTGAATGTGTCTGTTACTACATTGCATACAGGTATGTATACTTTTACAGCATGTACATAAAACCTTGATGGTGTTTGTATTTTTTAGAGTGCTTTATAGGCAGAATAGAGCGACTTCTATTGGCTCCATTGTTAGCTGACTTTTGCTAGCGTTTATCTACGAGCTAGAATGCTTAAAAAAAGAAAAGCACATGTGTTCATGTCTTACATAAGGATTGTGAATGATAGACACATTTCCAAAAAAAAGTGCAGTTCCCCTTTAAGTTATGGTTCAAGGTTATGATTCATTTGTTTCAGACATGATTAACAAGTTATAATAAGGAATATCACATGGGTACATTTGCACAATTCAACATACAATGTCTGAAAAGTAGTAGGAAGAAGTAAAGCTTATGTTTAATCCTACACCTATTTTACACCAAATCTTTACATGTTTGAATTAGGTTCAAAATAACAATGAACGCCAGCACAAAACAAAGGTCAAAGATATTTCAGGAAAAATAATAATGTGACTTTTTAGTTTGTGATGCCATTTTTCTTAACATTGGAAGGAGACCGAAGTGCAGTAAAATTGTCCTAGTTTGATTATACCCTGAGTTTAAAATCCAAGTACCGGTAATCATAATTGTACATCTCCATTATTTCCCAGTGACATTTAATGTATCTGTCGTGGTGTTGTATCTTGTTATGTAGTCAATTTTGGTGAAGGTACAGGTTTTTGTTACTAAGCCGTTAGAAAAGTTCAGAAGAAAACTGAATCGTTGAAAAACTAAAGCAATTTTTTCTATGAAAAATAATGTAAATCCATTTACAGTATTTTTCGGACTATAAGTCCCTGTTTTTTCCATAGTTTGGCCGGGGCTGCGACTTATACTCAGGAGCGACTTATGTGTGAAATTATTAACACATTACCGTAAAATATCAAATAATATTATTTAGCTCATTTACGTAAGAGACTAGACGTATAAGATTTCATGGGATTTAGTGATTAGGAGTGACAGATTGTTTGGTAAATGTATAGCATGTTCTATATGTTATAGTTATTTGAATGACTCTTACCATAATATGTTACGTTAACATACCAGGCACGTTCTCAGTTGGTTATTTATGCGTCATATAACGTACACTTATTCAGCCTGTTGTTCACTATTCTTTTTTTATTTTAAATTGCCTTTCAAATGTCTATTCTTGGTGTTGGGTTTTATCAAATACATTTCCCCAAAAAATGCGATTTATACTCCACTGGGACTTATATATGTTTTTTTCATTCTTTATTATGCATTTTCGGCCGGTGCGACTTATACTCCGAAAAATACGGTAATCCGTTTCAGACACCCAAAAATATTAACACAAAACACATTTTATAAAGAATAATTATAATTTTATATGCAGAAAACAATGTGAAAAATGTTAACATTTAACATAACTTTTATCTTTATTGAAGACTTGTTGGCCAAGACAGCGATCAGTGGAAGGGGAGAAGGTGACCTTCAAACTTTGAGGGACAGCGTGGCGAAGTTGGTAGAGTGGCTGTGCCAGCAATCGGAGGGTTGCTGGTTGCTGGGGTTCAATCCCCGCCTTCTACCATCCTAGTTACGTCTGTTGTGTCCTTGGGCAAGACACTTCACCCTTTGCCCCTGATGGCTGCTGGTTAGCGCCTTGCATGGCAGCTCCCGCCATCAGTGTGTGAATGTGTGTGTGAATGGGTGAATGTGGAAATAGTGTCAAAGCGCTTTGAGTACCTTGAAGGTAGCAGCTCCCGCCATCAGTGTGTGAATGTGTGTGTGAATGGGTGAATGTGGAAATAGTGTCAAAGCGCTTTGAGTACCTTGAAGGTAGAAAAGCGCTATACAAGTATAACCCATTTATCATTTATCATTTTGCGGGCAAATTCTTTCTTAATTTTAATAGTGTTTCTCTTTTTTGGTCCAATTGTGGATTTGTTTGTGGTATGACACAATAAAAAAAGTACAGCAATTGAGTTGTGAACGTGCAGGTTTTTTTGTTTGAACATTCCATTCCACAGGATGATATGCAGGAAAACAGACTAGTTTGTTATGTGCGATAAGTAAAAGGTAAATGGGTTATTCTTGTATAGCGCTTTTCTACCTTCAAGGTACTCAAAGCGCTTTGACACAATTTCCACATTCACCCATTCACACACACATTCACACTGATGGCGGGAGCTGCCATGCAAGGCTCTAACCACGACCCATCAGGAGCAAGGCTGAAGTGTCTTGCTCAAGGACAAAACAGACTTGACTAGGATGGCGGAAACTGGGGATCAAACTAGGAACCCTCAAGTTGCTGGCAGGGCCGCTCTACCACCCAAGCCACGCCGTCCCCAAGTAAAGGGGTTTATGAAAACCGGGGACAAAGTTTTGGCAAACACCTTTCTCAAAATCTGAATCATATACACCGTAAGGCCTAAAAATAAAGTACCACCGTATTGCCTAAAGATTGACTGTCCCTTACTCACTGTGTTTGTGTCCCCCCACAGAGACATCATCAAGAAGTTTCTGGTGGTTGATCGAGGAAGAAGACTTGGCAACATGAAAGTGAGTTAAAGTGATTTTGTCTTTACGTTGAACCTGAACCTTTACACTGAGGCAACTGACTCAAACTATTTAGAAAGTGATACACTTGAAACTATTAGAAAATGGTACGTTTTGTGTCACAGCGCATTCCAGCAACAGTGACACGTTGTTACTTGATGTATTTTTTTTCCTTTAAGATCACCAAAGTGATGACTAAACAAAATCTACTTACGGCAACAAACGTGCTAATAAAATATATGTTTTTTGTTCAATTCAAAATACATTTGTATTGCACTAAAAAGTGTCAAATAAGGAACACGTTCACACACCTGCCATTTTGCACACATTTTTCGTACTCTGGAACGCATTTTGACCTTTGAATAAGCTTGTACGTTTTGCTAATCTCCTGGGGCCTCATTTATACAACTGCATCGATTGAAATGGAAAACAATGCATAAGCACTATTCTCAGAATGTACACTAAAAAAAACAGGTTTTTTTTAAATACACGCTGCGCACACTTGTGTGCACTCTTCTTCTTATAAATCACACTTGCAGTGAATTGTGCCCAGAAGAGTTCCACAGCCGTGTCCTCCCACTACTCCTCCCACAATCTAATCCAGGGGTGTCAAACTCAAATACAGAGTGGGCCAAAATTTAAAACTGAACAAAGCCGTGAGCCAAGGTTGAACAAATTAACCTTTTAATAGGGACCCAAACAAGTTTTGCATTGAATATTGAACAAGCAAGGCTTATATAACTTTATAGTGACATGCAAAATCGAGTTTCAAATAATGATAATAACAATTAAAAAATATCAATGGTATAACAAATACAATTTAAATAAAAATGGAATGCCTCCTTTCTATTTGCAGCCTTCTGAGGTAAATATCAACATTAACTGTTCCCACAGGCTAATACATTTGAAAATAAAATAACAATGAATAAACCAACCATTCAGGACTTAAAACTGCTCAGTTTGCAACACACTGATCTAATCTGATGTGCCCAAGCCAGATACCTGGCATCTTTTCTTGGATGCTAGTTCATTAATGTCGGGGCTCAGGCTTTGAGCTGAGGCAACCTTCATTATCGAACGAAGGTGTTCATCAGTCATTATATCTCGTAGTCCACCCGGACCACAGTCTTGGGGGCGTGCCTAAAGGCACTGCCTTTAACGTCCTCTACGAGCTGTCGTCACGTCCGCTTTTCATCCATTCTAACAACGTGCCAGCCCAGTCACCTTGTAGAGTCCCGGAAGAGTTAGTGCTGCAAAGGGTTCTGGGTATTTGTTCTGTTGTGTTTATGTGCGGATGTTCTCCCGAAATGTGTGTCAATAAATGTGTTTTTGTACACCTGTACAAGGTGATGATGTTCTTTTTTAAGGGGAGTGCATAAGTGACCAAATATCATCCTAACAGGAGTACCGGTATGTAAAATCTGTTTATGTACTCTAGTCTGACATCACCTAGGGGTCAAAGTTGTTCAGTACATACATAAGACAAAAGAAGTGACCAAGTTTTCCCACTGGGGCTACTGAAAAAACGTCTCATGCCAGCGAAAACAACTTTGGAGACAAGGAAGGCAAATTTAAGCAATTCAACCTAAGCTTCCATGCTAAATGCATTTGCCCATTTCCTGTCAAAATGCAATTTCCTGCTAAAAGTAGATACTGCAGTGGAGCATCATGGGAAATGTAAGGTATGGTTCTCACGGTTTTCCCCTTGTGATGTAAATTGTTATTTTGTAGTTTTTAAAATCAGATCCTCATCATGAAATGTTTAAGTTACGTTCTTGCTCCTTTTACTTTAGAATGGCACAGAAGATGTGAAAAAGCATCGATGGTTCAAGGCTGTTGACTGGGAGACTGTTCCTCTGAGAAAAATGAAGGTAATGCTTGAAACAATACAGTGCGGAAAATAAGGATTTGACTTCCTGCTGATTTACTAAGTTTACCCTTAAAGGGGAACTGCACTTTTTTTGGAATTGTGCCTATTGTTTACATTCATTTTTCATTTTCTAACATGTAAAAAATGGCTCGTTCTTGGTGGCTAGCAATGCAGCTAATGGGAGCAGTCTATTCTACCTCTGAATCACTTTAAAAATGCATTCAAAAACCGTCAAGAATACTTTATTTACGTTCCCTAACCTGTATAATAACCAGGCTATAGCGATATTGTTATTGTAAGAGCACATCGGCGTGCTACAGGATTAGCTGTAGAAGCTAACCACAGCAAAAGATAAGTTTGCTTCTACGACAGAACGAAACGTGTTTGAGTTTGTAATGCACAACACTGCAATAAGACACCGATCTGTACTGACTGAAAAACATGAACAATCATATTACAGTATCTGTAAAGTATTAGCCCACATTTCATGTTTTGTTTGTACACAGCTAGCCAGACTGTCATGATACATAAAATGACCAAAATACGGTAAATATTGTACATATTACTAGTTATGAACTTATCTGTTACTTCATTATATATACACTTGCAGTGTGTATATAGGGTTGCCAACTGTCCCGTATTACCCGTGACGTCACGTATTTGAGGCAAAAGACCCGCGTCCCGTACACGTACTCGGTTCTGTTTTGCACATTTTACATTGATCAGCATTTATTTTATTTAAGTATAACGTTTCGAGCAAGCGCTCTTTTTCAAACTGCTGTGGCAGTGTGTGCAGACCTTTCTTTCTTTCTTGTTCTTGTAAGTGTTCCTTTTTTGATCCAGCACCCATCCCAATTGGGTTTTTGATTTTTTTTGTCCCTCTGTTTTGCACATTTTGAAAAAATAAATGTATGGTTGAAGAATACAATTTTCTTGTGATTATGGTATGAATAGGACTTACAGTTTCAGGCCCGGACTGAAATAGGGGACACACAAATTTTATAAGGGACACTTAAAATTTTCCGACCGCCTGCGAGTTGTCCCTTATTTCAAAGTCTAGGTGTTGGCAACCCTATGTGTATACAAAACGTTGATGGAGGACTGGATCTGGCCAATCAAAGTCTATGAGCACGAACTGATGAAGCCTACTTGGATGAGCGGTGAAACGTCCTCTAAGACAAACCAAACAGTCCACTACACCTCCCTGATACCGAAGTACATGTCAAACTACTTCCTTAACGTAAATGACCGCCATAACCACAACACCAGGGGGAGCTCAGATTCCGAACTAACAAAGGTCTTAACTCATTCTCTTTCTATGCCACATCAATGTGGAATGCGCTCCCAACAGGTATAAAAGAAAGGGCATCTCTATCCTCCTTCAAAACCACAATAAAAGTTCACCTCCAGGCAACTACAACCCTAAACTAACACCCTCCCCGGATTGCTAATAATCAAATGTAAACAATCAAATGCAGATACTTTTTCTTATGCCTTCTGATCTCTCTCTCTCTCTCTCTCTATGTCCACTACTTGCTGTCCATATCCTACCCCCCCCCCCCCCCCTCCACACCCCTGATTGTAAATAATGTAAATAATTCAATGTGATTATCTCGTGTGATGACTGTATTATGATGATAGTATATATCTGTATCATGAATCAATTTAAGTGGACCCCGACTTAAACAAGTTGAAAAACTTATTGGGGTGTTACCATTTAGTGGTCAATTGTACGGAATATGTACTTCACTGTGCAACCTACTAATAAAAGTCTCAATCAATCAATCAATTCAGTTGTGATTGATTGAATGCCCTGAGATGACAATGACCTGGCTAAATGAGAACATCCATGGACATGTTAAAGGAGGGTTTTGAAGTTGTCTCAGAGGGCTTTGAAGGGTACAACGGTGACTCCCATTTGCCGCATCTTTCCAAGCGGTTTTTTACCGACTTTAAAACCCCACCTCCCAAAAAAAATATGTGTGTTCTTGTCTTGTGAACAATAGGCAAAGTTGCAGTTCCTCTTTAAAGGGATCATATTTTAATTGTAATTTATTTTTTTTAACATTTAAACACTTCCTTCTGTTCTGCATAACATATAATAGTGGCTCTTTGGTCAAAATTTTGCATAGATTGTGTTTTACAGACCATCTTCAAGCCGCTTTCTGACCGCCTTTTCAAAATGCATCGCTTCAAGGGCGGTCTTGTTTATGTGGCTCTACTTTGACAGCGTCTTTTCCATGCCATCCATTTTGTAGTTTTTAGGAGCTTCAGGAGCTTATTTAAGCTTCAGACTACAATGGCTGACTCGCACAAAGCACTAAGGGTAAATTTCTACCATATATGGAAATATCCGCTACTGTCACAATTGGGAAAAACGTATTAAGTTGTGCAAATTCAACAAGGTTTGTTTGGAGGAAGTACGAAGGAAGGCAAGATTATTTTATAAATATCTCCACCATGCCTCCAGGGTTTTTAATTTCAAATTTCCAGGACTATTTCAAATCCCAAATACACAAAAATAGCTACAATACGTAAGAAAAGTTGGTTTTGCATAATAGGTCCCCTTTAAAAGACATAAACAATACATCCTTTTTATAGTAAATATGTTTTAACGTAGAGACAGAAGGTTATGAATTAATTTGTATTTGATTGAAGTAAATAAGTACCGTATTTTTCGGAGTATAAGTCGCACCGGCCGAAAATGCATAATAAAGAAGGAAAAAAACATATATAAGTCGCACTGGAGTATAAGTCGCATTTTTTGGGAACATTTTTTTGATAAAACCCAACACCAAGAATAGACATTTGAAAGGCAATTTAAAATAAATAAAGAATAGTGAACAACAGGCTGAATAAGTGTACGTTGTATGACGCATAAATAACCAACTGAGAACGTGCCTGGTATGTTAACGTAACATATTATGGTAAGAGTCATTAAAATACCTATAACATATAGAACATGCTATACGTTTACCAAACAATCTGTCACTCCTGATCGCTAAATCCCATGAAATCTTATACGTCTAGTCTCTTACGTGAATGAGCTAAATAATATTATTTGATATTTTACGGTAACGTGTTAATAATTTCACACATAAGTCGCTCCTGAGTATAAGTCGCACCCCCGGCCAAACTATGAAAAAAACTGTGACTTATAGTCCGAAAAATACGGTACTCCATCCCCAACCAAGCATTGTGACACCACAAAGCTAGGAGTTATTGGGAAAACTCATGACTATGTAGGCAATGAAATGAGGAAAACTCTGGGTTTTCAGTTCCAGAATAAAATAAATACATAAAACTGTTGAGTCAATCGCCATGGCATGTGACTCTGTGGACCTAACCTGCTCGGTGTCATCTTCTCTGTGAGAACGAAGAGTTCACCTTGTCTCCTCGCTACTGTGGAGTCTGAATCGAGCGTTCAGACAAACACGAGTTGTCCGTAGCAAATGTGATACACATAAAGGCACAATTCTTTTGTAATGCAAGGATCTTCAGACCTGATTGGATTGTTTGAACACTACCGTTCTTCATTAGACTCAGTTATTTACCTCAACAACGTTGTCCAGCCTATTTTTTTCGTACTGCTTACGTAGACATAAGTCAGCCAATCCGAGTGCTGTCGACTTAAGCGGCCCCACTGTGTCGTGATCAGACAACATAATAAAAGTGCGTGTCTTGTGTGGCTTTGCTTCCGACCAAACGATCTTGTTTACTACAGAGAATTATAAAGTACAATGTAGAAACTTTACACAGAGCCCTGCTTACAGATGCTTACTCTACTTATTTTAATCCATTTTGTTACAAGATTGTGACTTTAATTTGTTAAATCCACAGCCTCCAATTGTTCCCAAAGTCTCCCATGATGGCGACACCACAAACTTTGAAGTGTACGCCAATGACGAGTGGGAAACAGACTCTTCTGTTCCATCCAGAGACTTGGAAATCTTCAAGAACTTCTGATGACACTCACTTTTCTCCAGTAGAAGTCAAAGTTGGTTAAATGTCTTTAACTCGTTTTAACTCCAAATGATTAATCTGCTCTTTTTTTATTTTTCAATATTGTTTTCTAAGCAGAAAAAAACTAAAGACTGTTACTTTCTAGCTCGAACAAAAACAATCTTGTTTGAAACAAATGTTTTATATTTTGTCCCGTTTTGATATTTTTCTTTGTGACCTTTGAACCCTGTGACTGTTCTTGTAACAGTATTCTGGCCAGAAGTGAGTATTATGAGGAATACTACTTTATGTAAGGGAGCATAAGGTGCCTTATGTTTTTGCTACAGATTTGGAGATTTTACTTGAAATTGTGTTTTGTTTTGTCAACTTGTAATACATTATGCATGTGAAAAACAACAGTTTGCGGTTTTATGGTGCTATTGGCTCCTGTAACATTTGTTTTTTACATTAAAATCTATGTAAAAGAATGGAAATGCAGCTGTGCTTATGAATTATTTATTAGATTTTCCAGGGAGGACATGCATAAAATTTGTCCATGCTTCTTTGTCGATATATATATATATATATATATATATATATGTATATATATATATATATATATATATATATATATATATATATATATATATATATATATATACATATATATATATATATATATATATATATATATATATATATATATATATACATACATACATATATCTTCTTCTTCAGGTTGTCCATCGTATCCGATGACGACAATCCATCTCTATGTTTTGTGAGTCCTCATGTGGCTGAATAGTCCAATCCGTGATCCACATGATCTGCCGCAAACAGAGCAGGTGAAGGCACTGACTGGGGGTGCAGGTGTGGCAATGGCTTCATGCCTTCTTTGACGCTTCCTGGCTCGTTGACCACTTTGGTCCTCCTCAAGCTTATGAACTCCTTGTTGGAGGAGCTGCCGCCAGGTGGAACGTTGGACTGCTGTGTCCTCCAGCTGGGTTGGGTTCAGGCCGCATTTCTTCATGATAGTCTGCATTTGATCTTTATAACGCTTTTTTGGGCCTCCTGCCAAGCGGTGACCAAGATGAAGCTGACCATAAAGCACCTTGCGTGGTAAGCGTTCTTCTGGCATCCTGATAACGTGGCCTAGCCAGCGAAGTTGGTGATGGGTGACTATAGCCTCCACACTGGTGCAGTTGGTCTTGCAGAGTATTTCAGTGTGGGGGACTCTGTCCTTCCAGGATATCCCCAGGATGCATTGTAAGCACCTGATGTGGAAGGCCTCCAGCATCCTGAGGTGGCGGCTGTACAGGGTCCACGCTTCACAGCTGTAGCAGAGGGTCGTCATGACCACAGCTAAATAGACCGCTACCTTGGTATGTAGCTTAAGGTCTTTGTTCTGGAAGACCCTTCCCCTGAGTCTGCCAAAAGTTGCTGACGCCATTTGATCCGGTTTTGAACCTCCCTGTCGATACTGCAATCGTCAGAGAGAAAGCTGCCAAGGTATTTGAAAGAGTCCACTACTGCTAGTGGTTTATTGTCGATGGTGAAGGTTGGTGGAGGAGTGGATGCCCACTGGCATGTTACCTCGGTTTTTGCCACGTTGACAGAGAGGCCCAGTCTGCCATAAGCACTTGCAGCGGCTGAGAGGGTAGCTTGCAGCGCTTCCGGTGTGTGGGCCACAACTGCGCAGTCATCTGCGTATTGGAGTTCGATGACTTGCACTGGTGTGACTTTTGTGACTGCTTGGAGCCTCCGGATGTTAAACAGGTTCCCTTCAAGTCGGAAGTCGACGGTAACGCCACTGCCCTTCTTGATCCTCTCATGAAGCAGCAGTGTCACACACAGGAGGAAGATATTAAACAAGACTGGAGCAAGAACACATCCCTGGCGTACACCGGTGCACACCTTAAAGGGTTCTGATTCCTGGCCGCCAATAGTCACACGTGACATCATCCCTTCATGAAATTGCCTTAGGATGTTGACAAACTTCTGTGGGCAGCCGAACTTCAGGAGGATATTCCAGAGAAGCTCCCTGTTGACGGTGTCAAAAGCCTTCGACAGATCAATGAAAGCAACAAAGAGGTCCTGGTGCTGCTCCCTACATTTCTCCTGAAGCTGCCGTGTTGTGAACACCATGTCCACAGTGCTCCTGTTCTTCCTGAAACCACATTGTGACTCCGGCAACAGGTCTTCCGTGATGTTGTTCACCAGCCTGTGTAGCATGACTTTAGCCAAGACTTTACCAGCAACAGCCAGAAGTGAAATGCCACAACTGTTGCCACAGAGGGACTTGTCCCCCTTTCCTTTGTGGATGGTGATAATATTGGCACCTTTTCACTGCTGAGGGACAGTTTCATGCTTCCACACTTTGCTGATGACAAGGAAAAGGGCACGGATGGAAAGGTAGCCTCCTTGCTTGAAGATCTCTGCAGGGATGCTGTCAGGACCAGGGGTCTTGTTGTCTTTCAGAGACCTTATTGCACTCTTAACCTCTCCTAAGGTTGGTGGAAGGTCAAGGTCATGGATGGTTGGGTAGTCAGGTAGTTCCTCCAGAACTGAGGGGTCTGTTGGGGCGGGCTGATTTAGCAGAGTTTCAAAATGTTCTGCACATCTTTTGGTGATGAGCTTCTGGTCTTTTATGAGGGTTGTACCATCGTTAGACTTTAGCGGGGAGACAGCGCAGTTTCTTGGGCCGTAGATGGTTTTCATTGCATCGTAAAAGTTGTGCATATCATTTTTGTTGGCATGAGATTGTATTTCAGCTGCCTTTGATATCCACCACTTATTCTTCAGGGCACGCAATTTTGACTGCACCTCCCTTCTGGATGTTTGCCATTGCTGTCGGAGCACAGCTGAAGTGGGGTTGTTGAGTACAGCATTGTGTGCTGTGTGCATGTGTTTGAGCATGGTGGTTATTGTGGCTGTGTTGTCATCAAACCAGTCCTGATGCTTTCTGCGCTCATAGCCAATGGATTGGGATGCTGCCTAATAGAGCCTGGAGCTGATAGAGGTCCATTTGTGTCAATGGAATCATCACTCTTCAGAATATGCTCGATGTCTTTCAGGTTTTTGGCCAGAGAGAGACGGAGATTGTCCCGAGCCATAGGATCTGCTAGCCGGGTACAGTCAAGCCTCTTCTTCCCTGACTTTTGAAGACGGATAGCAGGGCGTACTTGCAGCCGGAGCCTGGTTATGATGAGCCGGTGGTCGGTCCAACACTCAGCTCCTCTCATTGCACGAGTTAGTGATACGTCTTTTATGTCTGAGCGTCTCACAATGGTGTAATCAATCAGGTGCCAATGTTTGGAGCGTGGGTGCATCCAGGATGTTTTGTGCTTATTTTTTAGTTGGAAGATGGTGTTTGTGATGGTCAAGTCATGCTCAGCACAGAGGCTTAGCAGCCGTAGGCCGTTAGCATTGGCTTGTCCAATACCATGCCTGCCAATAACACCACTCCACACCTTGTTGTCCTT